>NW_010545615.1:40300-43580 GCF_000687285.1 Phaethon lepturus
TTGTGTAAGTGCCGTGAAAAGGCAAGCTACGTAACAGGAATTGTAAGTAAATTATTTTATCTTTGTTTTGAAAATACCATATGAAAATGAATTAGTCTTAAATGCATCCATCTCCGCTGCGCCTGTGAAGGCGCGCAAGGGATCAAACCTATTCCTGCTCACGCTAAAGTAAGCTACAAATAACAAGGATCCCACAGCCGCACTACTTTTGGGGGCTGGGAGGACAACATGCAAGCAAAGATGTGTTAAAACAACTTAAATCGGGAATGGCTGATCTTTCAGGAGAAAGCCCTTCAATAAAAACCTCACCAGTTACCCAGAAGCAGCAGGGATGTTGCTTTTCCGAGGAACCCCGGCTTCTTCGCTTCACCTTCTTGTAGGATTTACTAGAGAAGTTAACTGTTTCTGGATTTTATTCTTCTTTTTGCTTTACCTTCTTTCCTTCCAGAGTTGTTCGGACTAATACAAGGGCTGTGCTGTTTCCTGGGTGTTTGGTATTTTATGTAGAGCACAGTGACAGTGGAGGAAAGGCATCTTCGTTCCTTTGCTCTGTCGTCGCAGACTTTTCAAAGAGTCCTCTTACTGTTTTTTGACAGGAAGTACAATTTTTGTTCCATTACATAAAATGTAATTATATAAAATTATATAAAATGCAGTATTTTATAACGCCAAAGGATAGTTTAACATTGATAATATAAACTTCTAAAAAATAAAACTGAGAGACAGAAATTAATGAAATGTCGGTGGCCAGATGAGTTCAAGAAATGGTTCTAACGTTCAGTTAAAATTAGGTTTGGCTTAAGATCTTCGATAGGTGCAGGTAGTGTGGGTATAAACAGCACTACAGGAGAGTCAGAAGGATTCAGTGGACACGTCTGTGCCTGGAAGTGTTGCATCAATCTCATCATTTGTTGCAATGGCAAATTTATCTCTAACAGAGGAGGATGTGATTATGGCATCTGCTGGAATTTAACATTTCCAGCTTAACACTCCTGTGTAACTCCCGCTGAGGTATCGTAATGAAACTGGGATGGTTTATTGGAATAGTTGGATTTTAATGGTTCTTGGAAAACCAAAGAAATGCTAAATATCGTGGTAGTTCTCCAGTTAATTCCCACACCTGGAAAGTGGAGCGAAGTGATGAACTGGAAAGTTACTGTTCGGGCTGATGCTGGTGTTGATCAAAAGGAAGTGGTCAAGGAATTGCTCATTGATAAAGAATGTGTGTGTGTGTGTGTGTGTGTGTGTGTGTGTGTGTGTGTGTGTACATACACACACACATATATAAAAAAATATATACACACATCTATATAAAAAAATAATTTTCCCCTTGAGTACACAGAAACCTGGCAATAGTCTGGACTTAGAGAAATTCTTACTTTTAATATATTCAACACAGTTTTGCAGATCAAAAACGCGGTCTTATAAGGGAGTTCCTAAGAGAGAGAGAGAGACATATCTATTTTTAGAATGTGAATAACTTGGTTTTATGTAAGAACTGAGTACCAGAACTGAATCTGTCATTCTCAGCTACACAGCTGGGACTGTGGATTCCTCATTCACAGCACGGAATACCAAGATTTGTCTTTTTTCCAGGCATCATTAATAAAGCAGCGGTACCAAGATTTTATTTTTATTTAAGCAGTTGTTCTTTGTATTAAAAACAGTGTCTCAGAAACGATGACGCCTCACTTCAATTGGCAAAATAAGTTTCTTTAATCGCATCCCTGTTTTGGGATACATTTGAAACTAGCCGTTCGCTCTGGAAGAAATGCCATTTCATTGCATTTTAATTAGAATTTATATAATGATCTGTACAGCAACTACGTAAGCGTAAACAGTGTAAAACCAGTCGAGTATTAATTTATCGATGATTTGCACTGTCGCTGTAGGCACGGGTGTTGGTCCCAGCTGTAAATAACAGCAGCGCATCGCTCTGCTGCAGCCCCTTCCGTAGCCCAAAGTAGTAACTCGGCCGAGGAATTCCAGGAGTTTTAGCCAGACTTCTGGGAAGTATTTGTCCTTTAAAACCCGTAGCTCCAGTATTACTGGATCGGCTTTTGTGATAAACAGCGAGATGGTGGGCGCACAGCCTTAGAGAGGCTAGGTACGTCATCCTGCAAAATGAAGAGAAAACACGTGGGTCTCGTGGATATATTACTTCATACCTTAAAACTACTTTCCCGTGTTGTGCTCCTTAAATCTTTTAAGGATGGTATGATAAAATCCTTTTCATAAGAGCAGCAAGGGAATAAACCAATTTAACACAGTCCCTTTGTGGGTTTAAATTACCTCTTTCTACTGTTGAAATTCTGAATTCTCTTTTTTTTTTCCTGCAGTTGAATAAAAATCCATCTCTCCATTTAACATGTAATAAGCCTCTCTCCTGCACTGATATTTCTAGATTTTTTCGGTGACTGGTGAGACTTAATGTGATGGTTCTCTGAAAATACTCCACTTTTCTTTCAGAGTCCTTTTCAGTCCATTTATAGATCATAAAAACTAAATATTTCAGCGGTGTTGCCAGGAAGGATGGATGCGGCTGGGCCCGACCTGCAGCATCTCCTGCTCTTCCCATAGGAAACGCTTTGCACCGCTCCAAATTTTCTACTGTCCGAGGCAGCAGAACCCACATAAAACAAAAGCCGTGCAGGAACGCGTAGCCGGGACCTTTTCGCAGCTACCGAGGCCGTTTAAATCCACGGAGTAACGGGCGTGGGGTCGTAGGGATGTAAAAAGCGTGGTGATGGCGTTTCACCTTCCCCCTCTCCCCATCCCCTGGTAATCCAGATGGCTTAATTAATTTTGAGTTTTATAGGTAAGGGTGAAGTGTGTCAGAAATGTCGTTCCCTATTTAAAAGTGAATTATCCCTTTGTGTAAAGACAGCGGAACATATTTGTTGAGGTCATCCTGAAAGCATCATCACTAAAAATTATCTGCTGATGCAGAAAATTGGATTTATTCTTATGCTAGCATTTCCATAAAAATACAATTATATATAAATTTATGTTCTCTAAAAGCTTGTAGTAAACTGGGCTTTCAGAAAATAAGACACTCATCTTTTAAAATCCAGTTTTAAATGACCAGATGGTGCTTACAGTATGGAAGCATAAAACCGGTGAGAGATAATTGATTATTTCCATTTAAAAAGCGGGGGCTGGATCTCGAGGTGAAACTCCTTTTAATTGCTGTATGGTTAACTCCTGCCTATCAGCAGGACATCTGCAATATCTGCACCCGCTTCTGGAGCACCCTGTTGAAGTCCCCGCTGGCCGGGTC
>NW_010545615.1:43622-44992 GCF_000687285.1 Phaethon lepturus
CCAGCGGCCCCCGGGGACGTCACATGGGGCTGCAATTAAGCAAAGGGTTTAAAATGTAATTCAGCGGCTCCGATACTGTGGCTTACTAGGGAAGCAAAATTAAATTTCTGTTTAATAAGGATTTTATGAAGTGTATCTTGAACATTCCTGCGCATTTGAAAAATGCGCGTCATTTGTTTGAAGGACTTCATTCCTCAGCAAAAGTAGGGTCTTCAGAGCAAACGGGCTGAAATCACTTGAACTTCTGGATTTATTTTCATGCCGCTCAGCCTTGCTCCTTGTCGGGGCTGTAACGGCGCTGTTGGAGCACGCTTCATGCAGCAGGGGGTTTATCTTGCAGAAAAAAATAAAAGAAAATCCCAGGAGAGGGTTTACAGCATTTCTGCCTTCTGCTGGGGGAGCAGGACATGTGAGCCGCCGGGCGCGTCCGTGGAGGTCCTGTCCCCAGGGGCAGACCCGTACTTTCCCAGAACCTCCTTCGCTGCTTCTGGAGGCTCCTGGCTCAGGGCCGCTGGCCCCGTCCCATCAGGGCTGTGAAGTTCTCCGTTACCAGCCCAGTTCCGCCTCCTCATACACATTCTTGTTTTAAAAGTGCATTTGAGGTGGGGTAACATCAAGAATGGGTCCAGCCTTGAGCATTGAGTTTCTTCTCAGTAAATGTTTATAGCTTGTACTTTTGGGGAAAAAAAAAAAAAAAGTGCAAAAATAGCCATCCCTTTTTATGTAGGTATCTTGGTAATTTCAGCTGTGTGATCTATGAATATTTTTAGGCTTCGGGCTTTGATTGTATGGCTGTTTTGTTGGAAATCCCTCTTTTCATGGTGTTGGGTAGGTGGCAGTTATATTCTGCTGAGGATTTCTCTTCTTCTTGTGCGCTGAGGCTGGCGAGCGTTTGTTTGCTGATTCCCGGTGGCTGCCAAGCATCTCGTCGTCAAACCTTTTATTTAGAAGCGGTTGCCCTGCGATCGCCGCTCTTTCTTTGCATCGTTTGCATTTGATGAAACAATCTGTTGTCGCAGCCAGGAGGTGCGTCACAATTTGGTACAATTGATCTCGTTGCTTACAGAGAGCTGGAAAAACGCAAATTCTCTTCTAGGTGCCTTCCCACCGAAAGCCATCGTGGCGTGCACATGGCGACGCTGCCGCAGGACAGGCTCTACCGGGGCTCTGAATTGGCAAAACCAACGGCTCCAGCTGTAAGCACCGCTTCTTAAAAACCTCTCCCCTTTCTGTTTTGCAGGTATGGTGTGAATATGCGTTGCTTGGCAGCTCGGGTCAACTACAAGACTCTGATCGTCATCTGCGCCCTCTTCACCCTGGTGACGGTGCTGCTCTGGAACCGATGCTCCTCCGACAGAGCCGGCCCGTTC
>NW_010545616.1:0-18671 GCF_000687285.1 Phaethon lepturus
TGCCGGCTGGGGCTAAACCACGACAATGACATAGCAGAAAAATATTGTATTAATGTAGCATTAGTCGTTATGCGGGTGAATGCAGTCCTGGGTGAATTGCTGCTTTATGTTCACAGTAATTCCCAATACTGTTCTGAAGAACAGTACAGCTGCTGTGACTTGAGTCAACTGAAATTACCATGTAACACTAGAATCTGGGAGTTTATTTTAATCTGATCTTTAATTTTGTTTCTTCTTCTTCAAACATGAAACCAAGTTTTACCTTGCTGTTATTTGCAGAAATGAAACTATAGTTCGTATTCTAGAAAGCAAGTAAATTTTCCCTAGTTCAATGTATTTTAACTACAATTCTTTGTTATCGTGTTAGCTAACAAAACATGTTAACATGTTTTAGAAACATTTTCTTGAAAGAAAAGTATGAATTTTGCCATAGGTCCTCCTGGAGTAGGGATAGTAGATATTTTCCTTCATGACAGAAGAGACCAAGCCTGTCCTCTTCAGAGAGTCTATGGGAACAGTCCTCACCAGATGGACTGTTGGAAAACACTAATACTAGAACTAGCTTTAGCCTTACTGTAGAAATAAAGAGAAAAATAAATGTGTGCCTGCTTTCCTTTTTGAATTTGTTTGGCTATGCCTTGCAGCCATTAATGGGCTCTATACCTTTCACAGAGAAGACAGGATCCTTTAGCATCCAGTGTTTCTTCTTGGGTGGCTTCGAAAGGTTATTTGTTTGCCAAAAGAACTAGTTTTCTGACAAGAGTTTTTCAACAGATCTAAGGAAATAAACTAGTGCCCAGCCATGATGAAAGTTAGTGGGAGGCAAACTTTTGTTCCCTAGAAGACTGGGGAAGACAGGTAACTTTTTATTCATAAATGGACCTTCAAGATTTCTGGACCAAAGTTTTTCTAACAAGTCACCCTTACATTGGGTTGACCACATTCAATCATTAACATCAGCAGAAAGTTTATCTATACGTGCCTCAGTTTCTGAGATGGGTTGAGCTGAAAGCAGTCATCAGGGGAAGAAAAGTTCTATATCGCATAAATATATTGGTGTCCGCAAAAGCTTGCTGTATATACCACCAGAAAATATCTTGTTAAACTCATACAACTTAAGACTGACTACAAGCATGGATTTCTATGCAAGGATATTTGTGCACAGTTACACAGTTAGTTGAGTCACTATATTATTTCAGTCCTGCAGAGCAGGGATGATATGCAAATAAATCACAGGCATGAGAAAGGACTTCATTTCAGAAAGCTCTTTTATGGTTGCTGCTATTGCTTCATGATAAGCAATCTCTATTATTGAAAGCCACAAGAAGTCTAGGCACAGCAAACCACACTGACCCAGCTCACATTCATACTCGCACTGGTGAGTGAGTTTCCACAGTCAAACAAACCTATCACAATGGAAGGTGCTCAACTGATTTGAATCAGTTGAGCTTTGCACGCATGTATCGGGACACACCTCACCAACAAGCATAGTTAGATTTCCTTCAACTTTGAGTCCAAGCAACAGGCGACAGCTACATGCCACTGCTAGGCTGGGTCAAAATTTCACAAGTGCCACAGAAAAGTGGCACTCACCTTTCCCCACTAGTGCCTGGCAGGCTTAGATGGAAGCAGTAACCTTATTGCACATTGCAGGTATCCAGCCAGAGCACAAGAGGAAAGAAAGAGCAAGCGTCTTTAATAACTCCTTTCTACATACCCAGCCACAGGTTTTGCTTCTTTCGGGGACAACAAGGCTCAGCGTTGCACTCTGGACACCACAGGATCACAGGCTTCTCCACAATTTGCGAAGCTTCTCCACAATTTGCAGATAATTCATTCTTTAACTCCCTTGGAGGGAGAAAGAGGGCAGAACCCAGACCAGCAGAAGACACTAGTCTGAGTTCCAGCATGATGTCTGTGTCAAGCAAGTGAAAAACAACCTTATTAAGCTATCACTGGCACTTCTAACAAAGCTGTTTCCCCTGCAGTTTCTTTTTTCCCACAGACCCGGTTTGCCTCTGCCACAGGCCATTCCAGCAAATGCCCAGCCACAGCTGGGCAAAGTAATGAAGCCCTCATTAATTCTTTCTGCTAGTCTTTCCCTGTGGTCTGTGTACACTGTCACATTGTGATTAATTACAGACTGTAAAATAATGCACAAATGCCATGCGATGTTTGTACCTTTCCTTACTTCTTATTGCTTCATTTTCAAGCCTTTAATAACGTGCATTTAACATATTATTTTTGTTGCCTTTTTTCTTTTTCTTTTTCGTCTATCATCTTCTTGATGTAGTATGTTTACACTAATGGTACAAAGTGAGCAAGAAGCAGGTGGAGCTTCTGGTGAGAAAACCAGTCATTAGTTCCAACTTTCCATTACCAAAACAAACCGAGATCAGTAAGTTTCAAGTCTTCATCTGCCACACATGCTTACTTGCAAGACAGCAAATCTCTGACCACAGGTTCTTTATTTTTTTACTCAGTGTATCTGTCTATCAGAGGATTATGAAAAATCCACCCACACCTTCTCAGCATGTGGGGTCCCCAGTGACCTCCGTTCTACCTACCTCAAGCTACCAATACCTTCCTAGGTAAGCTCCTCTTAATCTCCAGTACGTTTACTCACACAATAGCACTTTTAATACGCATGTGGTTATAATCAGAAAAATACATGCAACTACCTGCTTAACAGCAAACAGGAAGTCTGAAATCTGGAACAAGGTTTATCTTAGGTTATGCTACAGGCAGCATGGCATCTTAATCCATAGGCCCTTTTTTTTCATGCAGTATGACTAATAGAAGTCATCGGAGTGACTTTAGGACTGTCTGCTAAACGGAACTTGTCACTTTGGAAATGGACTAGATAAAAAGAAGAGGCAAAAAAGCTTTAATCTAGAAAGGAACCCCCTGAAGCATGAGTAGGAAGAAAAGCCTTTTACTCTGACCAAACTATACTGTGTTTTTTTCAGAAGTAGGCTTTATGCAAGTACTGTGCAGAAGCATGGGTGCTTGTAGGTGGGAATGATACAGTCAGCTCTTAAGAGTGTGCAACAGATCCCATTATAAGAGTCTGTTTTCCACAGTTTATGATATTGCCAAAAGTTGTGAGTTGGAGATGGGATTATCTGTGGTAGATGTCTGCCTCAGCTTGGGATTTTATTTGTTTTCCTTTACATTTTATCTTAGATCAATAATTCAATAACATTTTACTCATGCCAGAAAGTGTGGACAATCTTTCATTTGAAAAGCTGTAGCAGTGACATATCTTAGATCAGGCAGTTAACTTCGGCAGTGTGCCTTTCTGTTAGTGATACGCTGTGCCGAGTCCCATAAAGATCTGGCCAAAATTAACCTAGGGACAAGACTTTGTAAATGTACAATTCATATATGCACTGCATGATTCACTGAGTCTTTCTTCCTAAAGGAACATGCATGAGTTCCAGTGAATGAAAGCACAGGTATAGTCCAGTGTTGCTATAAGACTTTATACATAGAAATGTGAGTGTAAACCCAGACCCTAAGAGTCTTTCAAAATTCTGTAATTGCTCTTGCAAACAGAAGGATTTCTAAAGATGGGAAGGTATCTGTATAAATTCAAGTTCAAACCAATTCTAAGCCCAGAAGTAGTAACAAAATAAAAACAAAGGGCTGGGCCTGCCTTTTCCAAAAAGGGAAGTGAAGTGAGAGTGACACAGCCCTCTGTATAGCTGGACAGAGAACACCACTTGTTGCATTTCCTAAGTCAGGGGGATTTAGGATTGCTAGATTTGCCATGACAGAAAAACACAAGGAGCCTCTAGGGTCCAGAGTAAAAGTCCAGCAGAAGAGAATTGATCTAAAGAAGAAACCTATAACCATGACCATCAATGCAAATCCCAAATACTGCTGAAGAGCAACAAGGAAACTGAGGAAGAGTGACAAATAAGTATTCCCACTTTAGTCTTTATAGAATAGTTTTGGTTGGAAGGGACCTTTAAAGGTCATCTAGTCCAACCTTCATGTTGTGTAGTAGAAAGAGCTTGCTTTAGAAACTTGCCTGAAAAGTCTGTATCTTTGTATGTCACATTACCTTGAAAGATAAGACTGTGTACCAGAAGGATCACAAGGGTGAAGCACTGGGAAAACAAAGCCTAACTTTTGGCTGCCCTTTGTGGGTCAGTAGCTGTCCTGGGGATCTGTGGCACTGGGATACTTCTGTTCCATTCACAGAAGTAACCCACGTAGAGACACTTCTCTCAGAAAATGGGCCAAAACCAGTAGAGCCAATGACTGAAGCAGAAAGTCTTGCACCAGCTTTTCTGCTTTTTGGCTCTAGCTGTGTCAACACCATTACCAGTGGCAACTACTTCTAGCTAGGTCCCTATTCTAGCCTGTCAGCACAGAGCTAGCCATTGACAGGGAAGAGCGCTGCACAGGTTCAGTACTGAAATTACCTGTGTCCAAAATAGAAAGGGCTCCATTTTATTAAGTATTTAGTATCTCCCTCAGTGTCTGGGAGGCCTCAAATCTGTCAGGGAGCAAGTCCCTCCAGAAGGGAGAAATTGTAAGGATGCCTTCTACAGAAAAATTCTACAGTTGTTCTTTCTTCTGGGACATAAATAAATCAAACTATTCTTTGGGAACAAGCACATGCTATGGATAGGTTTCTTTCCATTTTTATTCTGTCCTGTATCACTGAGACACACATGAAGTTGCAACCAGTGTTGGGAACTTCCACAGAAACCGTAACACGGCTGTGTTGAATAAAAATGTCTTTGTTTTTTTCTTTTTGCCCAGCATGGCCAGATGCCCTGACATACCATGCTCTTCTCTTATGAGCAGAGGAATGAGCACATAGATTACTAGATACAGCAAGAGGCAGAGGCTGAGACAAACCTGTTAGTCTGATTTTGAAGGTCTTTATATTCCCTGTCCCCTCAGCATTTCTCATGCTCTGTCCCTCACAGCCACTCCCTTTTCAGCAGTATAACTAGAGAACATTGGCATGAGCCATATTTCCACCTGATACAGGCAGTGATTTTGACTGTTAGTTAAGAGAGGATTCTGCACAGCCACATCCATGATTTATGAAGTATTTTGAAGAAAAGTTAAGCCTACTAAGAGGTACCAGCTAGGCATACAGGTGTTGCCTGTGTAGGCAGTACAGTTTCTAAGCAGCCTAAACACTACAAAGTGTGGTGTGTAAATCAGCCATCAGAGCAAAGAGAACATTTTCCTTTTGTACTGAGAAGCAGCACAATAAGCACTTCACAGGATTGAATTGGGGTTGCTATTAGTTCTTTGTGGTAATGTAACTGCATCACTGAAAGCCACAAAGAATTCAGTAGCAGAAAGCTACACTGGCCTGAATGTACTTCAAGTTAACATGAAGATCAAGTTCACACAGTGAAAGTGGTCCTGCTGCAGCTAGAAAGGTGCTCGGTTGTTATAAATCTTCTTTTTTTTTTGCAGCAGAACAATCTATGAGTTCACATGCAGTCACACAGAGGATGCACATCTGGCATTGCCCAGGCACAAGAGGAGCCATTCCCAGGCGCAAGAGAAGTTTATACTTCAAGACCTACTTAGGACTCTCTGAGAAGTTGCTGGCCAAGAGTACTGTGGGCAAAGGGTATACTGTAGATTTTGTGGGTATCATTCTTCAGTGTCCTGACTCATGAGACTGTGGGTCTCGTCATGATTTCTGATATTATCAGAGAACTACTTTATGTCAGCAACATCCTCCGAGTACCTGCTGCATTTGATTTCCGCCAGTAGCCTTGTTTTATCTTTTATGTTTGTTCTGTTCATTATTTACAGTTTTCTCCAAATTGGTTAGATGCTGTCTAGACATACTGTAAGAGAAATAAATAGCAGACTTTTCCTGAGAGGTCCAGAAAATGCCTTCAGTTTTCCTCTACCAAAAATGTCTAGTCAGCAAGCTTCCAGACTGGAGTGAACACAAGCAGTTTTACCTAGGAACTAGCAAAGATCTGAGTACAGACTCCAATGTGTTATTACTATGCTAATTCATTATTCCTTGCCAGTTTGTTCCAGAGGGTTACACAGAAGCCCATCCACATCACCTTAACGTGCAGGATACCCTAAGAGATAAACTTTCTGCTGATCAAGGCCTTTATAGGTCAGAAGTTATCTTTAATCTGGTATCTAAGCAAGTGACCCTCTACCACTGAGGTAAGCAGGGGATTTCATTAGTATCTTAGAGATGGGGAGCAAAGGACGGAAGCATAAGATATCCTGTGAGACCTGGGAATAATTGGCAAGTCACAGAAGGGACAGTAGCGACTTTTAAAAAAAAAATACAAGGTTCTTTCCAGCACAACTTCTCACTTAGGCAAGGATCCAATGGACAAATAGGCCTGATACATGCTCAGGGAACCCCCAGGCTCATATGTGGTTTTGCTTCTGATTATGCTAAATTTTCTGGAGATAGACAGTATGCACTAGAACAGGCATATGGAACAGGATTCATACCAGCTCCCAAGCCTGGGAAGAATGTGCCAGGTGTCCATCATCCATACCTCATTCCTTATGTTCTCTCCAAGTACCTGGGAGGCTTTGGACATGGGCTCAGAACTCCACTCCTGCTAATGCCCAAGCACGTCTTCACTGGAAAAAGCATCAATAACAGAAATGTAGAGACACATATGTTGTTATCACTTTGCGGAAGGGTTGGGGAGGGACTGTATAATTTTAGCACTTTCAGTGCTAAAGGAAGAATATGTTTTTTTAGCTCAGAATAAGAAAACTCTCTCTGATATGAAACACAGACAAGAGGAGCCTCTTACCCCATTTGAGCTGTACTGTGGGGTTTATCAGCCACAGATCAGCCCCGTGAGGAGAAGCAAGGCAAAGCAGGTACAGGAAGCCCAGCTCTGCAAAAAGGCGGCGAGTGGAAGCTCTCCAGCTTCAAGGACCCAGTCTGCCAGAATAGAGTGGAGTTGTGGCACTGTAGCAAAGAGAGCAATTACTCTGGTTGCTGAAGATGTACTGGCACAACAGGAATCTGGCACAAGCCGGACTGTATGGAAGACTCATCTGAGACAGAGACAAGAGCAGGCTTCAATACTGAGTGCAAAAAACTGCTTGTGCTTTGTGTGAGAAGGCCACAAGTGCAATGGGTAGGTCAGACTGTTCTTTGGAACACAGCACTGTTACACACCAGGGCCAGAGCTCAGTGCCTGGGCTGTTTCTTTCGAACTTTGTCACAGTCTTAACCAGACCCTGAGATCACACCAGAGATCAGGTCAGAACTCCAGGTGTTCAAATGAGGTATGGGAAACAGAAGTTGTGGAGACCAGCTGAGGAAGAGTCACATTACCTCCTGAAATGGTATGTAGGCCAAATGTCTACCCAATTGACCAAGGAATAAGTGTTGCATTAACCCAATGTATCAGCTACAAGGCAGAACCACTCTTCCAAATATAAATGTGCTCTAGGATAACTGGATGATACGACAGAAAGAGCTGGCCAGGTCCCCTGGAATTTAACCATCCTCATGCTGGCACTAGGACACCAGACCTCAGAAAAAAAGAACTAAGAAAAAAACTTAAGAATTAAGTATCAAACTTACAAAACTTAAAATCTATCTTATGAACTAAATATTGAACATATGAAATCTAAATACCAAATAAATATTATTGAGGGCCCAAAGTATACACACAGTTTTTCTGTAAGTGCTTAAAAAGTAGTTCTAGAGACTGCATCCCTTTGTAATATCTCTTCCACTGAGTGCTGAAAATATTACAAGTTTTCCTGAACGTGATATTTAAAGGTAAATAAATAGTGTCACCACTCATTGATGATTTCTGCTCACAGCACCATTGTATGGGAGCTTTAACATCTCATTCAGACGTGTAATTCTAAGAGCTGATGGAAACTTTTCTCCTACTATTATTAATGATTTAGATATTTGTTTCTTTAGAATTAAAAAAGATATGCTAACGAAATCATGACATAAGAATGCAGCTGAGATCACTATCTCTTATTCCATCATCAGTGATTACTTTAGCACCATTAAAAAATATTTTTATAGTGCCCAGCTTAGGAAGACAGACCTAAGGCTATGAGGTATCCATCAGGGTTTGCAGACATGCCTTCATCCAGATTTGTCTCAGTAATGAGATTGTAAACCTAATAAGGCTACCGGAGTCAGAATTTCTGCCTATTTGCAACAGAATAAGAGGCCAGAATTTCTACTACAGGAACATGTGCAATAACAAGGAGTTAATAACAAATTAAGTATTCTTGCCAGCATAATTCAGGATGACATTTACATAGCTGATAACGTTATGGTAAGTAAAAGAATTCACCTGCCACACCTATGCCCACCTAAGACTTAAGCTGAACTAAAGCAAGGGCTCTGCTTTATTGATCTTTCATCTAGTACAAGGTAGAAACTCCACAGTTGCTGTAGTTGGAGCAGCAGCAAGCTTGGTGCTGAGGAGTACCCATGTATCAGGTGCAACAGCTATCCAGGGTATGACTAAAGTTACTCTCTCGCCACTCTTCCATCAGAGAAGAGCAAGGTTAGAAGGCTGCCTCTTGCTGCAGGGCAGTCTGGGGGACAGTAGCCCAGTCCAGACCATGAGGCAAGCTCACGGTGGTAAGGTTGATCCAAGGTTATGCTGGGAAGTCAATCCACAAGTCAAGGTCAGGTGAAGGTAACCAGGGTCAGACACAGGCCAGCAATCCTTAGGCATCTTCACAGCCACAAGACATACTTGGGGTCAAGCTGTGAAATCAGTCTAGAGCAAGGTATATGCATAGCCACCTCAGAGATAGGCAGCTTAAACAAAAAGCAAGGACCCACACCTGGGCTTAAATGGGGTTCCTGGGCCTGTGGGCAGAGCGCTTGAGTGGAGGCCCATGTGAGGCCAGGGAGGGCCATTAAGGCTTCTCAGTGCACCCTGACGGTAGGAACCTAACTTCTAGAAAGGGCAAAGGAGCTGCTCAGGGAGGAGCTTTACAAGTCTACCCAGAAATGAGTTTCAGCTGCTGGTTACTAGGGCCTTTGCTATTTCTTTGAGAGTTACACGGAGTGCAGTCACTCTTCAGAACTGTAATATAGGTGCAGCTACAGAAGCAGGGGAGAGACTAGCTGTGAGTCCTGTGTCAGTGTAGTAGCTGCAAAATGTGTTGCTTCTTGTAGGATTGTAAGATAGGCTGTGTGTCACTCATAGCTACCACTGAGCAGGACAGCCTTGGTCCAGAGGACTGTGCCTTAAACTGAACATAATACTAGGGTGCCCTGTAGGCTTTGTCAGCATCCGGAATTTTTTTCACAACCAACAGTGTTTCTTGCATCGGTTTGTTAATTCCTAGGATAATAATCAGCCTGGAGAGGGCCCTACTCATCTCTGTTGCAAAAAGAATTAAAAATCTGGAAGTTCTAGTCTGACCAGCAGTACAAAAGCATCTCCTGGCTGGGACAATCTCAGTGACTGGGGGCTATCCAATGCAAAATTTTCAGGATAAGACTGCAAATGTTCACAATGCAGCTAGTGTAGCTATGTGAAAGTAAGTAGTGCCTGCCTAATCTTCGCTTATTGCTATCTGTCTTTTCATCAATAGGCTGTTTTGCTCTTGTTTATTTTTACTGCATGTGGTATTCCCACTCATGCATATGAATTTTTTCCTATTAAGTAATTTGCTTAACATCTATGCATCAAAAGGTTATCTTACATTGCATCAAATAGAGTTTATTCATTTTGTGTGTTGCCTGATAATGTCATCAACACGCATCATGCTATCAGACAGGGCAAGCACAAACAACTCTCTAAACCAGTGAGTCTCAGCTTTTGCAGATGGGTAGCCCATTCCACCAGGAAAAATATTTAATTATGGAACTCCTTCCTATCTATGCCATGTCACAGTAAAAACTGTGGCTGTTTTCTGTAGAACTGGCCCATTCATATACACTGCATTGAGAGGCAACTACAAACTCAATCCTGTGTTTGAAAACAATGAGTTAAATCACAGCTGTCAAGTAGATCTGAAGCAATGTTCCTCATAGCAAACTCAGTTCTGTTTATCTCAGGTTTTATGTCATGGGATTCAAGCAGCAATTCTTATCATGCTTACATTATTAAATCTTTAAATTTAATGAGAAAACCTTATTAAATTGTTTTTTCTCATTTTTCTTATTTTCGAATGTACAAAAGAATGAACTTACCTTTCTTAGACAAAGATGAATCTTTACAGGAGTCTAAATGCAGGTGGATGTCAGTTTGGATAAAAAAATTCGTAATAAAACATTTTGATTTAAATATTTTAAAATAAATCTACATATAATTATGACTGATCATTATGCCATACCTATTCAAGCAATTCCGTTAGGTAGCAATCATATAGTAGTACATGCTTTCTCCTAAAGTTTCACAGAAAGTAGACCTTCAAAAATACTTTTAAAAAGCCCCACAAATCCCACTCCTTTGAACAAATAAAATTTTTTGCTTTGAGTTGAATGATTTCATTCCATCCTAAAATGTATTTCTGCAAGAGGGCAGCATCATCTGGTTTGACCACAAGGTGGAGATGAAAGGGCAACTAGAGTGGTTGTTTTTTTTAAATCTTCTACTGAAGTCACCCACAAGTCAAATGCCCATTATCACAACTGCCTAGAATTATGCACTGGTCAACGAGAAAAATTATTACTATCAGACACCATATTTTGAAACAGCTGAGAAAGAGATTAAAAGCCATGCTGGTTCACTGTGAATTCTAGCAGAAAACATGGGATAGACTGGAAGAAAAGGCACAGTTTTCTCCTCTAGAAGACATGTAACACCCATCTCTTAGATCCTACTGCTAGAATAGCTGAAAAAGTAGGGTGGAATGCAAGTAGATACAATGGGGGAACCATGCAACATAGATGAGATGTTCCTTGTAAAGTAATTTCTGGTCTTTCAGTATTTCTGGTGAAACAGGACCTCTGATACCTTTATCATCAGAGAAACCCAACCAGGGAGAAAAAGCAGCTGGTAACTTTGCAGAAGTATTCTTCTCACAGATGGTACAGATGGTCAGCTCTATCAGGTAGAAAGTCCATGCTGAATGTGGATAGCAATGCAAGAAAGTTATTTCAGTTATTTCAGCTGTCTGAAGACAGTTATTTTTAAGGCAGTCACATGATTTGAGTTCTCAGATCATTATTTTTACTCATCAAGACAGTGCCTGTGAAAAGATTTAGCATTATCTGTAGAGTGCAGAGCCTGGCCTGAACTCCATGTTACAAAGTGTTCTCCATTGCCTTTTCTCTTTGATCTGATCCTTCTGGACTTAGATTTAGATGTTTGATTCTCACAGGAATCAAATATTAATATGTGCACCAAAAAGCCTCTGTGATTCCAAGGCCGTAACTGTATATGTCATTTCATATGCAGTCATGCTATCTTCTAGATGGTATTACTGAACCAAGCCTTGGCAGAGAAAGTTGGGAAACTTCAGTTGGTCTAGATAATGACATAAACAATATATCTATCCCAACCTACCTTGAAAGCAAGCAGAATATTTAACAACAGAAGATTTAGTCTGAAGTTGTACTCAGGTTAGGCAGTTATTTGGATCACAACAATCTATTGACAAAGTGATTTTGGGAGAAGAAAAGCTGCCATACTCCTGCTGTACACTCACTGACAACAGTGCCAAACTCATTAGTAAGCTGCTGTTGGTATTTATAGCTTATCAGGATAAACAGCTGCTCTTTACAGAGCTCAAATTGTAAATTGCCATCATAATCAAAAGGCACAAGGTTCAGAAAGCCATCCCAATGTGGGAAGCTTAGAACGCTCTGCTCAATACCACCCTTTTGTCTCATCAAAATTCAAGTTGCAGTATTTCCTGGATTTAGTGCTGTTTCATTCTACTTTCAGCATTTGCATCGCAAAGAGCAGCTACAGCAGTTTCTAAAGAAAGAACAGAGCAGTGTGAGGCAACACATCATTACTAGTCCTCAAATTACGGTTTTTGAGCTTCTGACTCACTGCCTCTTTCTTATTACTGCTCAGACAAGCTTGCCAAGCACTGGAGAGATGCAAATTTCAGATGTCATCACTTGTATTCACCAATATCTGGTTTAGAAATTCTCACCTGATTAAAGCACGAAAAGCCAAATTTATTGTAACTACCAGGATTTTACCATAAATTGTTGTTTTCTTTACCTGAAGTGTTCTCAGTATTGCCAAGTTCCCAAATTAAGAGATATTTAGAGTTCTTCTGCACCAGCTTCTGGAATCATATGGTTCTGAGATCTCATATTTTAGCCATTGTTGTTACAGAGTGAAACCACCCAATCAAATGCATTTCTTCTGCAGTTGTATGACTTGTGGCCAGCAAGTTGAGAAATGATTTTTCAATCTGCAGGAATGGCAAGGCTCTATTTTCCAGATCATATAGATGCTGTAGCCCCCGTGCTGTTCTTAGTCATACATTGCTAACAACTGTAGGCTGGTATTTCCCCGTGCCAGAAAGACCCTGTTTGTTCTGGTGTAGCATGTAAGGCTGATTCCTAGTCATATATTAGTATCAGAAAAAATGAATTGTTTAGGTTAGCAAGCTGCTTACATGGGAGAAGCCCTTATCTTCTCAGTTTCCAATACATGCATCCCCATCACAGCATAAGCATTTTATGTATATAATATATGTAGCCTTGAAAGTTGAGCTTCTCTGTGACAGAAGCAATTTTTACAATTCACTTATAAAAAGTGAAGGTGACAGAATGAGCCAGTAGCAAAACTGGAAGAGAGTTCTTTACTTCTGGCCTATCTTGAACCCCATAGATTAAGTCTCCTGCCTTCCTCAGAAAGTGGCAAGAACAGCACCATGAAATCAGGAAACTCCATCCTACACATTGAAAGCATTGAGACTATTAGGAAAAATCAAGGCTTCATGAATAAACTGACATTTCTGGAGTTATACTAGAGATTCTTTTGGATTCTGCACATCTTAATTAAGCCATTTATATTGGAACTATTTTATGCCTAACACAACTTGTGATGGACTAAACTTGGCTAACAACCAAATGCCCACCAGCTGCTCACTTACTACCCTCACCCTCAGCAGCAGAGAGGGAAAAAATAGGAAGAATAGGAATGAGAAAACTCATGAGTCAGGATGAAAACAAGGAGATTGCTTATCAATTATCCTCATGGACAAAACAGACTTGACTTGTGGAAAATTAATTTATTGCCAATTAAAATAAGCATTTAATTAGTGATTTGGGTAGTGGGAAACAAGAAGACAAACATTAAAACCATTTCCTCTTCCCTTTTCTATGCTCCCAGCTCCTCTACCCTCCCCAGAGGCAGAGGAGGATGCAGAATTACAGTCAGTACAAAGCAGTTCCTCTCTGATGCTTCTTCCTCCTCACACCTTTCCTCTGCTCCATGCAGGTCCTCCATGGGCTGCAGTGAAACATCTGCTCTGGCACCATGTAACACCCCTCCTTCTTCTCTTCTTCTTCTCCTTCTCTTCTGACTTTGGTGTTTCCTCTGCTGTTTCTCACTCTTTTTGTTTCCTATATAGTGTTTTCTGCCTTTTCTTGAATGTGTTTTTGCAGAGGGACCACCAGCTTTGCTGATGGGCTCAGCTGCATCTAGAGCACGTCCACTACCCCACTACCAAACCTTGCCACATACATTTAGTACATAAATCTAAGGAAAAATCCCAGTGTGGGGAACTCCTCAAATGGTAAACATTTTCAACTGGATCAGGATTTTCCTCTATTAAATATGAATTTTGTCTTTTTTCTGAAAGTTAGTGGCACAGGAGTTGATCATATTAGAGGTAAAGGCGGCACAGAAGTTCATAGAATCATAGAATAGTTTGGGTTGGAAGGGATGACCTTTAAAGGCCATCTAGTCCAACCCCCCTGCCATGACCAGGGACATCTTCAACTAGATCAGGTTGCTCTGAGCCACGTCCAACCTGACATGGAATGTTCCCAGGGATGGGGCATCTATCACTTCTCTGGGCAACTTGTGCCAGTGTTTCACCACTCTCAGGGTGAAAAATGTCTTCCTTATATGTTGTCTAAATATACCCCCTTTTAGTTTAAAACCATCATACCTTGTCCTATCACAACAGGCCCTGCTAAAAAGTCTGTCCCCATCTTTCTTAGAAGCCCCCTTTAAGTACCATAAGGCTGCAATAAGGTCTCCCCAGAGCATCCTCTTCTCCAGGCTGAACAACCCCAACTCTCTCAGCCTGTCCTCACAGCAGAAGTGTTCAAGCCCTCTGATCATTTTTGATCAGTCTTTCCTGTGCTGAGGGCTCCAGAGCTGGACACAGTACTCCAGGTGGGATCTCACCAGAGCAGAGTAGAGGTACAGAATTGCTGGCCACAATTCTTTGGATGCAGCCCAGGATACAGTTGGCCTTCTGGGCTGCGAGCGCACATTGCTGGCTCATGTCCAGCTTTTCATTCACCAGTACCCCCAAGTCCTTCTTGGCAGGGCTGCTCTCAATTCCTTCATCCTCTAGCCTGTATTGATACCAGGGGGTTGCCCCGACCCAGGTGCAGGACCCTGCACTTGGCCTTGTTGAACCTCATGAAGTTCATAGGACCCCACTTCTTGAGCTTGTCGAGGTTCCTCTGGATGGCATCCTGTCATGTCAACTGCACCACTCAGCTTGGTGTCATCTGCAGTCTTGCTGAGGGTGCACTCCATTCCACTGTCTATGTCATTGATGAAGATATTAAAGAGTACTGGTCCCAGTGCAGACCCCTGAGGGACATCACTGGTCACCGATCTCCACCTGGGTATTAAGCCATTGACCACTACCCTTTGGATGCAACCATCCAACCAATTCCTCATCCACCCATCAAATGCATCTCTCTTGAATGTAGAGAGGAGGATGTTGTGGGGGACCGTGTCAAAGGCCTTACAGAAGTCCAGATAGATGACATCCATAGCTCTTCCCTTGTCCACCGATGTGGTCACTCTATCATAAAGGCCACTATGTTGGTCAGGCAGGACTTGCCCTTGGTGAAGCCATGCTGGCTGTCTCAAATCACCTCTGTGTCCTCCATGGGCCTTAGCATAGCTTCTAGGAGGATCTGTTCCATGATCTTCCCAGGCACAGAGGTGAGGCTGACAGGTCAGTAGTTCCCAGGGTCCTCATTTCTACCCTTTTTAAAAATTGTTGCAATGTTTCCCTCTGTCCCATCTCCAGGGACTTCACCTGACTGCCTCAACTTTTCAAATATCATGGAGAGTGGCTGGGCAACTACATCAGCCAATTCCCTCATGACCCTGGATGCACCTCGTCAGGACCCATTAACTTGTGTACGTTCAGGTTCCTCAAGTGGTCTCGAGCTTGATCTTCATTTACAGTGGGAGGGACTTTGTTTCTCCAGTCCCCATCTTGCAGTCCATCCGCTCGAGAGGTGTGGGAAGAGAGATTGTCAGTGAAGACTGAGGCAAAGAAGTCGTTGAGTCCCTCAGCCTTCTCCTCATCTGTTGTTACCAGTCTGTCAGTCTGGCTCATCAAGGGGGGTACACTTTATTTGACCTTCCTTTTCTGGCTGACATACCTGTAGAAGCCCTTCTTATTATTCTTTGCATCCCCTGCCAAGTTCAGCCTCAGTCGCACCTTGGCATTCCTGTGCAGCGTCCCTGTGCACTTCCCAGGATACCTGTCCCTGCTTCCACTGCCTGTGCATTTCGTTCTTGCCCTTTAGTTTACCCAGCAAGGTCTTGACTCAGCCATGCTGATCTCTTGCCCTCCTTTCTTACACCTGGGGATCAAGGGCTCTTGTGCTCTATGGAAAGCATCCTTAAACATCTGCTGGCTCTGTTCCGCTCCCGTGTCCCTGAGGGCAGTTTCCCAGAGGGTCCTATTGACTAACTCTCTGAAGAGCTGGAAGTTTGCTTTCGTAAAATTCAGAGTCCTGACTTTATGCTTCACCTGTCCCCTATCCCTCAGGACTGTGAACTCCACCAGTGCATGATCACTGCAGCCCCGGCTGCCTCCAATCTTGACATCACCAATTAGCTCACTTGTGTTGGTGACCAACAGGTCCAGTACAGCATCCCCTCTGGTAGGGCTGTCTGTTACCTGGCTTAAGAAGTTATTCTCCATGCTGCACTCCAGGAGTCTCCTGGACTGCCTACAGCTCACTGTGCTACTTTTCCAGCAGATGTTGGGGTGGTTGAAGTCCCCCAGCAGGACGAGAGCCTGTGAGCGTGATGCCTCCTGTGTAAGAAGTCTTCATCAATGGACTCTCCTTGATTGGGTGGCCTGTGGTAGACACCAACCACAAGGTTCCCTTTGTTGCCTCGGTCTGATTCTTTCACCCTGCTTGTGGCTATTCTTCAGAGACAGCTCTTCACACTCTATCCATTTCTTGATGTAGAGGGCAATGCCTCCACCCTTCCTTCCTTGCCTGTCCCTTCTGAACAGCCTGTAGCCATTGACAGCTGCACTCCAGCTGTGGGATTTGTCCCACCAAGTTTCAGTAATGGCATCCAGGTTGTAGCTTACTAACAGCACAGTGGCTTCTAACTCCTGTTTGTTGCCCATGCTGCATGCATTGGCGCAGAGGCACTTCAGCTGGGCTGTCGGCCGTGTCACGGTCTTAGAGGAAAACCCCTTACTTCCTTTGGGGTCTTTTGCTGGTGTTTCCCTGTTGGCTCCTATTACCTCAGGAGCCCCTGGCTTGTCTCCACAAGACTTCAAGTGTGCTGCAGCGTAGGCAGCACATCCAAGAGCAACAGGCTGAGGGCCCTTGCTAGCACGCCGTACCTCTAACTTTGGTGTGTCGTCTCACATCCTCTCATGGGTAAGCCTGATATTATCCCCGTCTTCCTTCAAGTCTAGTTTAAAGGCCTGTCAATAAGCCCCACTAGCTTGTGAGCAAAGACCCTTTTCTCCCTTTGAGAAAGGCTAATCCCATCTTATGCCAGCAAGCCAGATGCTGTGTAGGCCATCCCATTATCAAAAAACCCAAAACTGTCATGGTGACACCAGTCACAGAGCCATGTATTAATAGACTGAGCCTTGTCTGTTTCTTCCTATGTTGCTGCCTGCAACTGGATCTGAATAATATGGAATATTTATTATAAATTATCTGAATAATATGGAATATTTCCTAACCTCCCAAATTTATGGCTGACAGCCCAATATGGAGATAATAATTTTAGTGTGAGCCAAGTCACAACATACATCCTTTGCTAGGAAAGCCCTCTTTCATAGAAAAACATTTTCTTTGGAAAATAAGATACATTCTTCTGGAATGGAAACAACGGATCCTGTCCTCCATTGCAGATTCTAGAGGTTGCTGAAGCTTTTATCAGCACCCTTTGGAAAGGAGACACACAGAAATGAGATGAGGCAAAGCATGGTACAAGATCCAGAGATTATGTCCTCATTCAGATTTTTCATGGCCTTAAGGAAATTTTGAGTTTTGTATTATTTTTTAATTTAGTCTCCTTTCCCCAGTATAGCTATCATTCTTTCACTGGAAAAATCAAGATCAGTGCAGGGTAAAAGCCTAAATCTGACAATCCATAACTTCCCTTAATGACCTGCAGATTAGGTGATTCTAATCACTA
Source organism: Phaethon lepturus (assembly GCF_000687285.1). Lineage (NCBI taxonomy): Eukaryota > Metazoa > Chordata > Aves > Phaethontiformes > Phaethontidae > Phaethon > Phaethon lepturus. The sequence continues at coordinate 17,556 of NW_010545616.1, forward strand.
AGCACTAAGCACTTCATCACTGCTATACAATTCACTAAGGTGTTTAAGTTCAATCCTGGGAGAAGTGAATAGGTATGAATAAAGAGGTGTTTCAAATTTCATGTGTACCCTGTTCTTCATCTCAGTAGAGGTACAACTAGAACTCATTCTCTGTGGTGAGATAACCCAGGCTCCAGTAGAGCACTTTTTCTAAGGCAGCTAGTCTTTACCTGAAGGAAATGAGGCACAGGAATCATCACTCCTTACAGTAGTTGTTCCAACTCTTAGTCATGCTCACTGTTAAAAATACATGCCTGATTTATAGTTAGTTTGAATTTGACTGGCTGTAGCATGGTGAGTGTTGCACCTTTTTCACTGAGTGAAAATGTTCTTTACCACCTGCACTTTTCCCCTGTGCACATATTTGCATGTGGGGGTCAGATCACATTTTTAATCTCCCATATTCCCATTTGCTTGTTTATTTATACGCTATTATAGTTAACTAACCAAAGGATTAGAGCTTCCCAAAAGGGATTTCTTTTTATGGCTGATGAAATAAATGTGTGCAAATCAAGATAACCTGTCAGTTTATTTCACAGAAGGTGCTTCAAACCTTGAGGCAAAATTTCACTGAAACTAATGAATTTGTCCCCATTTAGCTTGAAAAGTTTGGCCTTTTCAGGACAAGATACATCACTGAATGCTCTTGGTCAATTTGATGATGGTGAACCTAACAAGAAAAGCTTTCTTTCCCATTTCTAGTCCCACCACTCTATCAGATTAGGCAAAGCTGCACTTCATAGTGTTGGGAAACAGGTGCACAGTACAACCATGTCCCAGTTGCAGCTATTAGCTGCTAACATTAATGTAGTATCACATAGTGCGTACAATACTGTCTTGGTGCCCTGCTCTGCACACCATGCCTCACTGTGTGCTCCACTTAGCCTCTCTTGTCTCTCCTTTCATCTCAACATCCCATCTTGTGAAATGGGATGCCATCTCTCTCTCTTTCATGTCTTCTCTGCTCCATCAGTGCAAAGGAAGGTGAAGACTCCAATATCCCAGCTGGTGGCACTTTCCAAGCAATGTAGGAGAATGGAGTTGTCATGTCCGTGGGTCACAGGCATAGAGGGGAGC
>NW_010545616.1:18702-48281 GCF_000687285.1 Phaethon lepturus
AGTCAGAGAGAAGGAGGGAGTCACAGCAATTTCTACACTACTTGCCTTGGCTGTGGAGAGGAGTGCCCTAGGAAAAAGTCCTGCAACACCCATATTCCACTTGTACAATCAGATCACTTGCACAATGGGGAAGGGTTAGTGCAGCCGGAGGGAAGATGTCTGCCTCCATCTCCTCTCCCCTGAAGTTCCACTTGCCTCTGTCCAAAAGTTTGAATACAATGCTGATTTAGTGTGGATTCCTGATGGCTCTTTGTTTTATGAAAAAAAGACTAATTTCAACCCTCCATGACTGCTGTGTTTCTGACAGATGAACGTCATGGTGGATCTCAATATAATTTATACAGTTTAAGAATGATCTTGAGCTGTGAGATTCCTGTGGAAGTCTCCATAGTAAGCTGAACTTCACAGAGGAGACAGGCTATGCTAAAAAACCAGAAGAACCAAGAGAGGTTTTCTCTCTAAGGTCCAAGAGTAAGATGCCGAAAATAATGGCCAACTTGAGGTTTTACTAATTCTCTGTGGAAGTATAGCTGTCTTTGGGAAGCCCTTTTGATGCAGGTGCAGAAAATGTCAATGCACCTAGCATATATTTTTAATCAAGATTGTGACCTTCCTGCACATGAATGGTCCATGATTGACTGAAATTATCTACAGACAGTAACAAAAGCAATACACACACCCACACATACAAAGCTCATTATTGCATGCCTTGACCACACTTTGGAAAGCCTGTAGCTTTTAAAGTTACAGGAAACATTCAGACCTGGCAATACTTTCAATTCCGTATCTTTCTCCAAGTGTACTGGGGAATATGTTTTGCACAGAAGTCTATCCTAAGCTGCAATCTACCATTTCAGAGTGGCCTTAAAAAAACAGTCATATATTAGCAAATAGCTGATGGTGGCTATCAGCTATTTGCTATTTCAGCTATTTCAGATTTGAAATAGTTATTTCATCAGCTATTTCAGACTTGAATCATATGCTTCTCTTTACTTCCTTCCATTTTTTCTTCAGGTGACATTAAATGCCATCTGAATACAAAGGGAGAGAAACCAGAGTTTTTAGAAGAAAGGCAGAAAGATTAGGATTCAAGCTTGGATAGATGATGATGATTATTGTTATTATTATTACTAGAAATTAGTTTCTGTTTCCCTTGATCCCTACAATGCAGGAACAGCAGAATGCCTCACCTCATACCAACTTCAAGGCAAGAAGAGGAAGTAATTTTTCATTCACTGCATAAATGGGTTGTGTACATCCTTATCACCAGATATTGCTGAAATAAGAAAACAAGCAAGACTTAATAAAACATTAGATAATCATGAATTGTGGAAACATTAGAAATTAGAATGATGCAGGTGTAGTACTGAAACAGATATTAAGCTTTATGTACTGTCATGTAAACCAATACATATCTCCCCAAAATTAGAAAGTGTCTTGCACCTTTCTGTGAATTTGGGGTTTGGGCTTTAATTTCTGCACTGGAAATGTCCATTCTATTAGAATCATCTTCTCTCAGCCTTACTGCTGTTTACTAAGCAAAATAAGACAGAAATAACAGCCCAAATCCCAAATTAGACGGAAGAATCTGCTGCTTCTCCTTACATGTGTATCATCTGTTGCAGAAAATGAAATAAATGCGTCTACACCCTGCAAATTTCTCCATACACCAGCTTCTTTTCACTAACCTCCATTGATTTATGTCAGGGAATAATTTCCCACAGATTTCTCATGTTTCCTTACTCCAGCTAGTTGAAATAATAGAGGACACATCACATAGAGCCTTAGTATTCTGTGCAGCCACACCGGGGATAAAAGACACAGCATGACATGCAGAGTAGTGCAGAGGTTAGTCCCAACCTAGCCAAGCTAGCAGATTTCCAGGCCACATCATCAGAAGTGCTGCAAATGATGTTCAAATGCAGAACTTCCTCCTTCATATCCTTAGCTTGCCCACCCTTGACTGGGAGATTGCTAGGAAGCATCTCCATTGGAAAAAAAATAGCCTCAGGCTTTGCTGTCAAGTGAAGATATCCTGTTCATTCCTCAAACCAGGGATTTCAGCATTTTAAAGAATCAGAGAAGTGAAACATCTTCTTCTTATTGTTCAAGCAGAGCCTTAACAATTACTTACTTCTGTGCAACCTCCTGACCAAAGGAAAGAGGAGCTGACTCCAATGCTTTGGACCTCCAGCACAGAGGGGAGCTGGGATTCGTCTGGAGGGCCCTGCTCCTTTCCTCTCACCAAATATACGCCTCGGTTCATCCAGTCCTCTGAGTCACTTCCTCCCTGCTTGTCAGTCATCCGCTCTCAGTGCACTTCTCCAAGTAAAGCCCAGTCGTCTTTGCCCAATCTGGAGCAGGGTTCAAGGGAAGCCTTGATGGGAAGTAGGCTAGAACGTAACCACAATGTAATCACAAGGTGAAGCTTCTAGGCATTGTGGCCTGTGCAGGAGTTTGTGGCAGGCATTTTCGTGATCTTAATGCTGATTTCAAGAAAGCCACAACATTTCATACCAGCAGGATCTGTGTGCCTTCTACATATGTCAGTGACCCCAGAACTAGCTCCAAGTAAGCTGATACGTCATTGCGCTGCACTGGGTGGAATCATTCATCCCCACTGGGTAGCAGTTAGTTGCATGAACAAGTTGCCGTGCCCTGGCTAGGTGCAGTGCTGTGCTGACTTGACTGTACCGTTTCTATTTCGGAAGATAGCTCAAGGCCAGCTCAGGGAGCTCTGCACTGTCAGCAACTGCACAGCATGGGCATGGCCTGCAGAAGATATTGAGACAGGAATCTGAGGAGTGATGGGAAGCAGAATTTCAGACTAGGCTGCAGGGAGGTACATTTAGTCCCTACACCCAGCACCCCAGTACTTTGAAACATGAGTAATATTTTATTTCACAGAATCACAGGTGTATAAGGGGTACACAACAGCTCTGAATTCAAAGTCAGGTCCTCCAATTTCAGCCTTGCTATTAAATGCAAGCTTCCCTGAAGAGAGAGGGACTCTGGGAATGTGGGCATCACCTCAGCCTTACCTACCCTCCAGTAGGAGTTGTGTAAGAGAAACCATATTCTCATCAGGACTTTCAGGTGTGTGGGTGTTTCCAGGAATAAACAACACCCAACCACAGAACAACCAGGAAGTGGCTTTATAAGCATACTATGCCACTTTACTGCCACAAAGTTTATAAATTTTATCTCCCTAGCCAGCCTACCACATTATGCCATTCTACTAGGGGACTTGCCACATGGTGAGACCAATGGGACTACCAATGCAGACCAAAAGAACTGCACATTGCCCTTCGTGGCATGCTGAAAGCATGAGATGAAATTACAGAGTCTGCAATTACAACCATTCAGACAATGAAATTTGGGACAGACCTGTCTATCATATTCCAGGTAGACTGGATGAGCTCTTTTAGAGCTAAGAACTGGAATAGTCAGAGGAACAGCCAGCCAAAGTGAAGTGCATCAGCAAGGTAGATATAGAAGTTTTGCATCTGCCCACACAAGAAGTGATGCTATCCAATACTTTTGCTTTCTCTTTCACATACCCCCATATGCACAATTAATGTATTTTGTTACAGAGTATGCAAATGCAACTTACAAAATTATTTTTCCTTCATTATAAAGGTAACAAGTTCTAGGTGCTAAGATAGGGCATCAAAAGGCAGGAAATTCACTGACAAGTGTGACACACACTGCTATCTCTGAAAGGATTAAAGTTGTTTTAATGCCCTATACATTGGACAAGGCCATTGCATAATGTAATCCAGCCTTAATTTCACTTCCTTGACAAATTGCCAGACAAAACCATCGTATTTCATTGCAATGTATTTCATTGCTGGGGTGAGCACTTAGTGAGTAAAACAGATCTGCCAGTACACAAAGAATCATGATGCTTTTCCAGAACCATTCCCAGCTTCAGAGATAATTGGATTTACTCATTTATGTGCAGCCTGTTGAACGATCTGTATGGACTCAAGACTTAGGATCCTCGGCTGAGATAGAGAGAGTAGGGAGAATTCTCACATGGAGAAAGTCATGGTAGCTCCATGAGAAGTCAAGAGAACCAGGTCAGCTTAAAAGTTTATAACAGCTGAGGTTCCAGCACTCTGATATTCATGTTATCATTGGAAAAGAAGTTCCTGGAAATAAATTAATTTCTGTCTGCACCTTGATAATTAAAATCCAGCTTTACAGCTCCTGCACTTCTTGTTGAATGAGCTATTGGCTTGGAATCTGCTGTCAGCAAGGACTTTAAGGCTGAGTAAAACCACTTCAAACAGAGCAGATCACAGACTTTGTCAAATAATATCTGATGACATTATGATAATTAACATAAAATGGGTCTGAAATAACCCACACTGAAAACCACAGGCAGAGCCCAGATCTGTGCTCTCAGAACACAGAAGACAGGGAAAGTTCAGTCTCCAGGAAGGCTGTGATGGTTCTGCATAGCACCTTAAATCAACAATGCTTGAGTTTTCTCGGCTGCTGTGTGCACTTACTGAAAATGCGTCTTTAATTGCACCTTGTTAGTAATGCCTTCATCCTCAGGCTTCAGTTTCAGCTTCAGCTGTTGCAATCAGTTTATCCCTCTCCTCCTCCTCCTTTCTGTCAAATGCAGAAATTTCTGACTGATGCAGCCAGAAAACTTTCCTCCCTCTACCTGTATTATTTCTCTATCTAGGACATCCTCTGTCCCACTCAGGCCTTTCTCAAGGTCAATTCCGCTGACATGGGATCCTGGCTCTCAATGTGTAACTGAGAGGACAGCCTCCAGCGAATAAGAAATAAAGTACTCATCACTTCTTGTGGCGAATTTACATTTTCAGTCATGTCCTGCCACAGACTTCTCATATCTCACTTCCCAAGTTCTGTTGCCTGTAGCAGAACTTTCACAAGATAAAAGAAGGAACTGTTGCAGTACTTCCCAGACTCAGTCCTCCTCAGATTTCTAAATAGTATCATGTCCCTATGGATGTGATCAACAAGATAGCAACTATGTCTGCACTAGTTAACAAGAAAGAAACATGAGCTTTCCTAGGCCTCGTGGGATTCTGGAGAATGTCTAGTCCAGGTTATAGTCAGCTGGTGAGCCCTCTCTATCAAGTGACCCAAAAGAAGAACTATTTTGAGTGGGACCTTGAGCAATGACAAGCATTTGAGCAGATCAAACAGGAGATGGCTCATGTGGTAGCTCTTGGGCCTGTCTGGACAGGACCAGCTGTGCAAAATGTACTCTACAGCTGGGGAGCATGGTCTCACCTGGAGCCTCTGGCAGAAAACATCAGGAGAAATCCAAGGTTGATCACTAGTGTTTTGGAGCCAGGGGTGTTGAGGATCAGAAGCCCACTGCACCCCAACTGAAAAAGAGATACTATCAGCACATCAGGGGGTTGAAGCTGCTTCAGAAGTTGTTCTTACAGAAGCATATCTACTCTTGGCACTGTGTTTGCCCATACTTCACTGGAAAGGAACATCCCCTCTACATATCACACAACCAGCGCTACATGGAGTAAATGGGTAGTTTTGAACATGCAGCAGGTTTGACTGGGGGAAATGCAACTGCCTAGGAATCCTGGAAGAGATCATGGACTGGCCAGAAGGCAGAGATTTTTGAGCATTGCCTGAGGAGGTGGCTCATGCCCAAGAGGCACAACCATCTAATGAGTTACCATAAGATGAAAGGCATTATGGTCCATTTATTGATGGATCCTATCATGTTGTAGGAAACCATCAGAAGTGGAAAGCTGCTGTGTGGAGTTCCACATGACAAGTTGTTGAAGCCACTGAAGGAGAAGGTGAGTCAAGTCAGTCTGCAGAAGTGAAAGCCATCCCAACTAGCCTTGGAGATTGCTGAACGAGAAAAGTGGCCAGTACTCTATCCCTATACTGATTCATGGCTGGTGGCTAATGCCCCATGGGTTTGGCTACAGCAGTGGAAGACCAATTGGCAGCACAGAGGTAAACCTATCTGGTCTGCTGCATTGTGGCAAGACATTGCTGTCCAGGTAGAAAACATCACACTAAAGGTATGTCATGTAGATCCTCACATGCCTAAAAGCCACACCACTGAAGAACATCAAAACAATCAAGAAGTAGACAAGGCTGTCAACATTTAAATAGCTCACATGGACCTGGACTGGGAGTGTAAGGGTGAGCTATTTGTAGCTTGATGGGCCTATGAAACATTGGGACATCTAGGGAGAGATGCAACACACAGATGGGCTTATGATCAAGGGGTGGATCTGACCATGGAGGACATCACACAGGTCACTCATGAATGTGCAACATGTGTGACAATCAAGCAAGCCACACAAGTCTCCCGGGAATAGAGGGCAGTGGCTGGGTTTTCGATATGGTGAGGTCTGGTAAATTAACTGTATTGGACCACTGCCATGAACACACCAAGGCAAGCACTACATATTCACTGCGGTAGAAGCAACTACCAGTTGGCTAGAAACATACCCTGTAAACCATGCCACTGCCCAAAAGACCATCTTGTTTTGCCCGTGACGGTAATCTCTGATTGATCTCCCTGTCCTTATTGTGACCCACAAGCCTTTTGCCATATTTGTCTCCCGCATCCAGTTGAAGACAGGGAGGGATAGAATGGCTTGGTGGGCACCTGGCGGACAGACAACGCACTACACCTTCTCATATGAGCCCCTCACTTGTTCCTAGAAACCCAGGCTTCAACCAGAAAGTTGCTCCCAAAATGTCTTAATGACATCTTAAATAATATTTGCCTAGCAAAAGGCGTTTAGCTTCTGGTTCTGAATGAATTCCTGTAGGAACAGCAGAGACCTTTCATTGTGGCAACTTAAAGAAGGACTTTTCTTATTTAGAAGATAGTTTGCTCTCTTCCAAAATCTCCTCTATGCCATTGCATCTTTTCATTTTTTCACAGTCATGCAGCAATCATCTATCCAATATGCCACATATCTGCACATTTACACGGCCTTAGTTTCCTCTTACTTGTGCCTTTAAGCACTATTTCTTTTACATTTGAGGCCTCATACTGCTTACATGTTGCCTATTTCTCTTTCCAGCCTTGGATCTTAATCTCTACTCACATAAGCACCTCTTGTTCCTCTCCATGCCCTTGTCTAAAATATATCTATGATATCTATTCACAAGCATTACTAATTCCTAGATCAATGGTAAATACTCAGAAAATAAACCAGAGTGGTACTGTGAATAGCACATTGAAAACCTTAGAATAGTGTGGAGGAGTATCAAAATACTAAATTGAATTTAAAAAATCAAGTGGGGAAAAATATACAGAATGCCCTCCCACACAAAACTGTAGTCAATAAGATGATTGTGGGACCAAGATGATTCAGGTGAATTTCTGTCTTACTTGATTTTTTTTATATGATCATTATCAGTCTTTTTTCACTTATTTACATTATTTTTTTTACTTATTTACATAAGACCTTAATTTCACTCCTCTGCTCCTGTGAACATCAGTGCAGACCATTTTTGAACACCAGTCTGATCAAACAAAATTATCAGAACATCAGACTACTGTCATGAGTACAGCTTGCTGATGTTCAAACATGGTGTGCAGTCCTAGCTCCTGAGCAGTTCAATTTCCTGCCGACTTTGATCTGTTTTCTGTCTTTACCTCTTATGTCTCTGTCCTCAGTGGTAATTATTCTGACTTGTAGCTTTCAACAGCTGAGGCCTTTTCTCTACTGCTGGCCCACAGAACTGTGCTGGGTAAGTGCTGTGTCTTAAGAAAGGACAAGAAACCTTGAATCTGAAATTAGTAGATCAGTGAGGCTGGGGAAAGAGGTACAGTATTATTTTTAAAAAACACACTCAACAGTATTCTGAAAAAAACCAAACAGTGTCTCAGTGAAAGATGTGGGCCAGCTTCAATTTCTGTATTATTTCTGTTGAAAAGTATGTAAAATAGGCTTTTTTTTCCCCTCAAAACTCAGTTTCTCCCCTCAGCATCCAGAAAGCCTTGTTGTTTAAGATGAGAAGTACACTGCCAGTAGTTAAGTATCTACTGAAATGAGAAATCATTAAAAATGTCACTTACAGAGAAGACTTGAGACTGCTTATTTTTTTGAGGGAGACATGAGGAGGAATTTTCTTGGAAGCAGCGATAAAGAATTGACAAAGAAGTTGCAGGAGGAGGAGTGACAATTACGAAGAATGTTTCTCTCTAGCTTCCCAAGACTAAGATTTCCTTTTTGATATTAAACTCAGCCTTGAATAATCTCCTCTGCTTTTACCCCCTCTGAGCTCTGCTGCAGGTTTATCTTCACTCATCAGCCTCCTGAGGAGAACCAATGAACGGAAGGCAGAGTTGTTCAATCTGTTTCCTCAGCGTTCGCCTAGGCTCTCAGCACAGGAAGCCTAGTGCTCTGAAAAGTCAGAAGGAGGAACCTCTCCAGCTTTGAGGAGCCAGTCGATCAGGAGCACACACAGCTACAGGAGAGGAGTGGGAAGTGGGTAGAGAAAACACCGACGTTGGATCCTGAGGATGCACTGGCAGGCAAGAAATACTCCCCATGGCCACAGCTAGGTTGGTGGCGGGATGGATGGAGTGATGGAACTGCCTGAGCCATGAAAGCAAGAGCCAACATGAATATTGCTGGGAAGACTGTGTGTGTTTTTGTGCTGCTCACCATCACCAAGGTCACCAGAACAGTAGGTGAGTCTAACTGGGACCAATCAGCTGTTGGGATGGAGGAAAGGGAAATGTGCACAGATATTTTCTTTCCATAAAAGCTGTGACTTTCTTTAATTGCTAAAATTTATGAAGTACAACTAAAACATGCTTGCCCAATGTCCACTGCTGCTCTTCTTTTCTTAGTGGTTACAAGGCTGCCAATCATTACCCCTGTGACTTCCATGTAGGCAATTATTTAGTGACCGTTAGCTGGGAATGTACCATTTGTCACAGACAGACTTTTTACTCAGACCTCTAAATGCACATCATCTGAGAAACTGGTCCCTTTGACATATTACAGATATGCCTGGGAAAGTGTTTGTGAAATTGAAGCTTTTGGCCATGTTGTTTCTGCTGAAGAGAGGCTGCAGATACTCTGAAATAGGGCAGGGATCTCTTGCGTCTTTCTGAGGAGTGGTGGAAGATCACTGATGCGTTGCCAGTAGGGAGCAATTTCTGGAATTTCATTCTGAGGCTAATGGACATGGTCACTATCAAGAGTGGGAAAGGCTTTTGTGCCAAAGACAGTGGCACTCCTAAGCCTTTCTAACCCCCATCTTTTAGTGTAGTTGACTTAGTTTTAATAGAGTCTAGCTACAGCAGTTAATGCCTTCCACATACTGTTTATTTGCATTTCTAGAGCTTGTGCTCTTCCAGACACCACACAGCAGTCTGCAGACTTGGTAGTGGAACTAGGGATTTGAGCAGCAGTTCCAGAAACTTAAATTGTCTATGTATAGAGGGAGAAGGCATATAGGTCTGTGAGGTCCAACTTAAACTAGGGAAATCTCCAAATAATATGTAAAGTGCATGTGTCCATTCCTATTATGGGGAGGTAGAACTAAACTGCATAGACATGAGTTATGCCATTCCACTTGGCCAGAAAATAAAAATGGCTCCTTGGTGATGTTTTAAAGCAAAACGGATGCAGTCATTGTTGGCAGTGAGGGAACACCTGTCTATAATGTGTTTGGCTGATCAAATGAGGGATCCAAAATGGTTACCTCAGTGCTACCCATTGGAAAAAATTGAAATACTTCACAAACATTATTAAACTTTCCCTTGATAGCCTCACAACAGGCATGCTGGAGGTAAAAAACCTGTCCTTAATCTGTAGGTAAAGAACTATCTCAGAAGAATCCTGAGGAACCTGCTCAGGGTTATAGAGACAGATTATAGTAGCATCAGAGACAGTCTACGTTTTTGAACGCAGCTGCTCAAAAACTTAAAGGAGTACAGACATGTCACAATATGCTGAAGAAAATAGGGGAGATAAAGGAGAATCCTACCGGCAAAAAATCTTTTTTAAAATGGACTTTGCTGGAAATATTTTAAAAATCTAATGCCAAAAAGTTTGGGGGTTTTTTTCATCCAAAATGTAATTGGATTTTAACTTCTCAGTGTCTTAGTGAATCAGTGATATTCCCTTCAAAGAACACAGAAAAAGATGTTCAGTTAAAATCTAATTTCATGCTTGAATCTTCTCCTCCTCGCCCTCAAATAAAGAGCAGTCCACATTTGATGGAAAGTTTTTAGCTACCACTGCCCTTAAAGTTGTTTCCTTCAATATTAGGGTGGCTGTTCTGAGCAAAATGTAGTGACAAGGTTTTTTTCTGCAGAGACCACAGGCTAAATGCGTCAAGCTGATCCAATGTGTGTATTCTACCCAGAGAATTTTATTGTTGTATAAAGCTCAGAAGGAACTATGTTCCCATTTCTGAAGGCTAGAGCAAGCTACTCTAAATGAAAAAAGGCATTGCAAAACCTGTTGTGTGTAATCAGGCTTTATCTGCATTAGCATTTTCCTTAACATTTCCTTAGCATTTTATTTTGTGTGGTTTGGTTAGTTTTTACAATAGCAGAAGGGGCAGCTCAGAATCAAGGCTGAGGTCACTTCATGCTTGTCATATCTAGATCTGCCCCCAAGTAGAGTTGGATAATACGCTACTAAAGCTGCTGGTGCATGGTCTGTACTAACAATCTTTCTGCGACAATCCTCATAGTAGCAGCAGTGGAAAAGCCTCAAAATTTCAATCTTTTCAGTAACATTTTGAAGACTTCTCTAGTTTAACTAAGCAGACAGGACACTTCAGGTGGTTGTGTATATACTCTGAAGGAAAGGGGATAAGGAAGGGCAAGATCGTCCATGAGAGGTTCATGCAACAAGTCTCTTTTTCTTGGATTAACATTTGCAATGTTGGACTGTGTAAGTCCTGCATCTGTAGTAGTATCCTGTGACAATAGATAGGAGCGAGTGCTTCAGAGGAAGCTGCAAGAAATCCCTTGTCAGTAATGAGATGTGATTCTCTGTGGTTAGTTTAGTTTTATAAATAGTAAAAAACTGAACTCAGTGACTTTGCATCAGTGCTGGAATTGGAGTGTATGAGGTGAATAAAATTGAAGTAGATTTACAGAGCAACCTGGCCAGAGTTCAAGTTCACTTGCATACATAACTTTCTTGAATGCTGCTGCTTTCATTTAGATTCCTTCCTTAATAGAACTTGTAAATTCTCTTTCACTGGTGTACTAGTGTTTTATTGCCTCCTTACTTTCTCTGTCCTAGTGTGTTTCAGTGTTCCTGTCTCTGTTGCCTCCTATTCTAGTTTACCATGGAATCTTGCTCCAGGTGTAAAAAATCATAGCCCAAAAACTATTCTGGTAAACTTACATTTGTCTCCATCCCACTATTTCTTTGCTGCTCCTTTGGATGTATGTGCTGGAATCATTCTGACTTCTTTTACCCTAAAAGCACCTGCATCCAAAGAGTCTGTTTTTCTTACCCCAATACTTAAAACAGAATTCTGTACTATCAAATTAAGCAAAAAAATTTTCAGGAGACATCTAAATTGCCCTAGTACAATCTTCAAAGCATGTCCCTGTGATATTAATGTTTTACTTTGCTGTGGTCCAAACGCAATGTCTGAATGTGTCTAGCTTCAAAACCATGGAAACAAGGAAGTTCAGTCTTGCAAGTTGACCACATACTCTGTAACTACAAAGCAGATTTTCTTTAACTGGGAATGCATAAGTAGAAGTACATGCTACTTAAAACTCACAGTTGATATCTTTTGTATTTAGAGGTACAAACACTCATAAGAAAAAAGTGTAGGGAATGCCTCATCTTTGTGTTGAGTAAGAAGATGCTAGGAAAAAAAGTACTGTGCTAAAGCTAAGCACTAAACAAGATATGGCTCAGAATTTAATCATATAAAAGTGAGGTTATAAGCATGTTTTCACAGCAGCCCCTCATCTGCTCTCTGCAAAGTATGAAAAAGAGTGCATACAACCTATCCCTTGTGGTCAATGATCTATTTTTGTTTAAAATAGCAGGAAAATGCCACGTAAGCATACATAAACAGTACCACTGATTTTATTATTCTTCTCATGACGAAGAGAGTAAAAGGCCAAGTTCAGCATGCAGAACAGAATATAAAACATTCTGTATCTGTTTCTATACTGGCAGGGGGGCACTTTGCACTTTGTTACACATGGTGTCACAAGTGCTACTCTGAAAGAAATACTACCCAAGCCACTTTGGCATACAGTGTAAATCCCTTTTCCCCTCATCCGTTCCAGCTCACATTCTGCAAGGATGCCGATCTACTTACTTGGCACACAAAAGTTGCTATACCAAGTTTAAAGTTTATAGCCAGACTGATATGATAATGCAACAGCTTGTTAAGTTCCGTGATGATTTATTATCAGCTGAGGATTTGGCCAACAATGTTTGTTCAGCAAGCTGGATGACTCTAACACATCATTTAAACACCAACTAATTCCTTCATTAAATAAGTGTATCCATCCTTTTTTCTACAAAGTCGTGTTAATATTGAGACATAGCCCATTTATGTGAGGGTAGAAACAAAACTTCAGAAAGGACCCATACATCACTGCATCAAATTGCCTTTTTTTGCAGGCACTGTATCATGAAACATGTTTCATAAACAATCTAAGCACCAAAAAAAGCACTTTATTGAAAGGCTGGTTTTAATCCTGATTGAGGCAAGATCCTGTATTCTAACTTCCAGCCTAAATTTGTTGTACTAATTATTTTTATTGTTATTACATTTTAGGGCACTGAATTTTAGCACACATCTACCATTCTACTCAGCAAGCTCATCTGGTTCTTTTTGTGTGACATTTCCATTCTTTATATTAATAATGCTATATTCTTCGTGCTTTCAACAAATTTCCTCACTCACTCCTTATACAAAGGCCAATGCCATCAGTAAAACTGTTAAACAGAATTACTGTAAAAATGATCTGCTGAGAAACATTATTAGCAAGTTACCTTCATCCTGACACCTTCTTTTGACACTAACACTGCCTTTTGCCTTCTCTCCTTAATCCAGTTCTTTATCCATCATGTTTCCCTCCAGTTGTCCCTCTATTCTTTAGCTTAATTTATGATTTTCAAAAGGACACTGTATCAAACCACATCTCTAACTAGATCAGCTTTAATGTCTTTTCTTTTCCTTCAAAATCACCTGTCTTGAATGGCTGCTTGAAAGGATACTGGAGAAAGCTAAAGAGAATGAAAAGATTGTAAAAAAATTAAAAACTAGGAATTGGCAACTGCAAAGGTATATTCCACCTTGAATGTGAAGACTGAAACCTTGAGTTCATTATTAAGTTCTGTCAGTGTGCTCACCTCTCTACAACATATAAAGTCACTTCCTAATATTAAAGTTTGCCATCTAAAAAAAATCCAGCCATGCTGCAGACACTTCATACTGGAAAACCTGAGTTTACAATCACAAAGTGTATTTTTCTGGCTGTGTTTTAAGGTTGCTATTTCAGCTTGTATGAGACAGCATCAGGAAAGAGATTCATACTGCAAGTGACACAGTAATGGTGGCAAAAATGTGTTAAAAGGGGAACAAAAGAAGAATTTAAGTATGAGAAAGAAAGGAATTTCTGAAGATAGAAAACAAGCCTAAGTAGAATGAAGTGGTAATAGGAGATATTTTCAAGGAATAATGATGAGTATGGATAAAAGAGCGTGAGTAGGAAACTGACAATAAAGGTTTAAGTCTTTTACTGTGTCCTTTTAAAGATACGTCCATGCTGACAGAGCTGTGATCACAGCTTCAAAAAACAGAGCCATACGAGCTCAGGCCAGCCAGACCACGTATTTCTATCATGAAAATTAGAGTAGTCCAACTACCTACTACTCACCCGACATGCAGGGCTGGTTTTCAGCCCGCACTCTGTCCTGTGCTGGAGTGGCTACATTTTCAGAGCCACAAAGCTACCATATATGAAACTCTGTCAGTAGTTTAGCAATCCCTACTGTCGTACAAAGCACTTCTATTTGCTCGTCTTTCACTTCATTCCAGACAAGCCTTGCTAAGTGTCATAGACACTCTGTGGCAGTAGAAGGGGAAAACAGATGCAGAGCTCAGCCTATTGTATCTGGCCTCTTCCAAGTGTCCAGTACTGCCATTTTGATTATTACTTTCTTTGAGTCATATAATATATTCATTCCAAGACACAGTTTTGTGTGTTACACACAGTTATACCACATTTGCTTGTGGTATGATAATTGTTTCAGTTCATTATATCTCTAAGTTTAATATGTCACAATCTACAGTAGCAGGGGGGAAATGCACCAAAACGCCATTGGTAGATTGTTGCTTTAAGAAATAAAGACGCAATAGGATTATGTTTGAGAAAGTAAAGCAGTCTCTTTACAGTGCGAAAAATTCTTTAACAGCTAAATTTGTGAAGAGAGCATCAGGGAACTTGAGTCATTTGTGGGGCAAGAAAAAGATCTACTGTGGGTTAAAACCTGCTATAAAGAACAACAGAGGCTGGCAATTTTTCCTATTTGAAAGCAATCAAAAGCAATTTCAAGCTGTGTAGCTGTCTCTGATATTGCAGTGACTCCCCTGAAAATTTTAGTGGCTTCACAGTAACATTTTCCTGTTTTTAAAATCTTTCTTCCTCCTTCTACTGCGAGAAAGACTCTGAGAAACAGGACAAATGACTAAATAAGTGACACTGCAAAAGAACTGGTGCGACTAGTTATCTCCGAGAGCTGTCAAACACACTACATAAACCAAGTTCAAAAAAACAGGGCAAAGTCTTTCCCCCAATCTTTTTCAATTACAGTAATCTTAGCATGACAACGGTAGCCAGCACATTTTTGAAACACAAATACAAATGCCTCAACTGAATGTATTTTTTCTTGGGAAAGGATGTGTCCATTTTCATAGATAAAACTGGAATCTGTCAGTGCATTGGAATGTGTACCCAAGGCACTGGAGTAGAGCTTGAGAACCTTCTCAGACATCACTTAAAATCTTCAACAGCCAAGGAGAGACAATGAGACAGGGCATAATATTACTGCTATTGCAATTAAATGAACTTCAGAGGCTGGAGTCAAATTGGAGGACCTCAATCTAAAGGCCTCCTACCCTACCCACCTGTCGAGTCTCCAGAGTGAAACCCGCTCACGATGGATTTGTGTCAGCAACCAAAATAGGATGGTTCAACTTCGAGCTGTACAGAACTCCCAGAACCAGCTCACCTATTTTCCACATTGGTGTAACAGACAGCACATGCTCCCGGGCTCCTGAGGTCTGCTCCTTCTGGCTAACAGAAAAAGTGATTGCCATTTTCCAGAGTCCACTCATTTGTGAAGAATAAGACTGAAGATGAGAAGTTATTTACAACAAATGTGTAGGTATATGATCCTTCATGTCATCTTTCTTGTGTGAAACATAATAGTTAACAGTACTGACATTTAATTATCGTCCTTTGGTTATCACTGCATTGAGATGAGCTTGATAGCTCACACCTCTTCAAATTTCTTGTTCTCTGCAGCCGCAGAGCGAGCGAGGCATTTGCTGCACTGGTTATCCCCCTTTTCAGCTACAGCAAGCTGTCAGCTTAGCTCAGCTATAACACGGGGTTTCACCTTGAGAGAAGTAGCAGTGCAATGTACTGGCTTGTTTCCAAGCCCTCACTTGAATAGATAAATGCTGACATGTATGGCACATATGCCCTCATGCACTGGTCATAAACCAATCAGCTATCACAGAGGAAGCTTTAGCAACTGACTTTTAGCCATTTTACAGTATGAAAGCACCATTCCAGAAAACAGTGGTGCAGCGACAGATCTGAATTAAAACACTTGCAGCACTGAAGCTTGCCTCTTAACAGAGTGGAATACTTTTGTTTGTTTTGTTCTCCTGCAGAGCAGACACACACCCTTTAGGTTTAGTGAAATTCCCAGAGGGCAGGGGAGATTGTGTCTTCCCTCAGAGCTGCTGAGCACGTACCCAGGAGCGCAGGCTGGGGCAGGCAGCATAAAGAGGGCAGAGAAAGCAGATGGGGAGACCCTGGCAAAGGGCTTGGTTGGAGCAGACCCACAAGAAGTCATGGAAGTGATGGAAAAAGGAGCTCAAAAGACATCATGTGGAATCTCTGCAGCCTGACAAGTCACTGCAAGCTGGTGGAGTAGAAGAGAGGACTGGGGGAAAGTGCCTGCTCTGTAGGGGCACAAGGGAGCAGGGAAGATTTATTTTCAGGCCTTTTTTTCATGAGTATAGCTAGCAATTCTGTGTTCCCTAAAGTGATATCACTTTCTAGCATATTGGTTTATGTTCTAATAAAACATACTTTTAGAGACTAGATGGCTTTTGGTATGCTCACTAGAAAGATGAAGCAGGGCAAGTCCAACTTCAGCCCAACATGAGGTCCTACCAACATCTCCAAATTGAAGGAAATGCTATGGCTGACCAGGAAGGACAGGATAGGGATGACGGTACTATGTATTTAAAGAACGACCTTTGTGCTGGTGGACCCATAGCTATTTACAGATTAATTCCCGAGAATATACATTTTGGACTGCTTCTAAATAATGCTAAGTCTGTGGTAAAAATCAGCAAGTCTTGACATTTCACTAGATTATATTTTAGCTTGAAATAGAAAGAAAGGCAAATCCTCTTTTCATCAGAAACTTTAGTGAAAATGATTGACACTATTGTTCATGATTTGGAAGCTTCTCATAAAGTATTACCCAGGCCCAGTCCTATTTTACTTGTGAGTGACAAGGTTTTAGCTCACACAGTTCAAAACCTTAAATTATCTGAACCTGGTACTATGCTCTGTGGTAAAATGAAGCAGAGCTCTCTTTTTGCTTATGCTTTCTTGGGAGAATAGCAAGCATGTGGGAAGATTTCTGCCCCATGTGATAATGTGAGTGAGCATCTATAGAAATGGAAGCACTGTAACCATCCACATGGGTGACAAGCAGGGCTAATGAGCAAATCCCCAGCAGAACTATCAGCCTGGCTACTCTGGTTTTGGGACTCAGTCTAGTAGGCGTCCACAGCACTCTGCCATCACAACATGCTTCCATGCCACATTAAACCAAAAGAGGATCAAAATAGGTGCAGGCTCTGCAGTTATGCCTTGCTCCTTTACCATTTTTTTTTTCTTTCTCTGCCTTCAACACAAAGACAGAGAGTCAGAGTTTTAGACAGTTCTTGAGAGAATGCTAACAGGCTAACAGAGTCATAATATAGAATAAAACCTCCTCCTAATAATATATGTCAGTTCTACAGGGAAAAAAACATATTCCCTGTTCCACCTTAAGAGGAGGTCTTCAAAGTAATTTCAGAAATACAAATTAACCAAACCTCTCAGGATTTTTGGCATACGCATTTTTCTTCCATAAAAGAAGTCTAAAAATCAAGTTTCTAGCAGCATGCATGAGAAAAAAAGCAAAGCAAGGAAGAAAGTACACAATTCATATTTACACTAATGCCACTTACCTGCCCTCTAGCAATGAAAGAGGCCAGTAAGGTGAAAGCAGTTTAATTTTATTATGTTTATGAGGCCTCTTTACAATAGTAGAAAGGTGTACGTAAGGACAGGATGAATAAGAAGATTTTTTTACTAATTAATCTACCATCTGGGGAAAAACTCCTGCCTTGCTAAAAGCCTTCTAAATTAATAACAAGATACAGGGGAATTCAGAATCCTTCTCCAAATTTATCGTAAACCTAAAATTGTACTTAAACATGATTCATCAGATTTTAAGTTGACTGATGTGGCTTATCATTTGAAGTGAACGGTATCTGATTCATTCAGAGGAGAATATGGCAGAAAGGCATAGCAGAAAGCACCACTTTCACTCCCTCCTTATAGTCTTGAGGCACACAAGCCGTTACATTGTAGAACTTGTACACTGCAATAGGCTGCTTAGGACACGCAGAGTTGAAAGAAAATTAAAATTATACTGATTTAATATGTAAATGAAAGTGTACACAGTTAAATATGCACAACTTTGTCATTCTGGCACAACATTTGCAAACACTGTCCAAAGAAACCCCAGCCCCAACACACAGGCTGTTTGAATGTTTAGGTTTGCTTAGTCATTTTCAGATGAGGTCAGCCATACTGATGACATAACTCGGAGCTCTGAGGTTCTTGGCAGTGTTAAACTGGGAGAGGAAACACTTTGTTCTCCAATTTTCATAGAACTGACATCCAGAAACCATCATAAGACAAAAGCTTCTTTCAGTTCCTCTCCTGCTAAAATCATCTGGGTTTAAAACACACACCTCACATTTTCTTCAAATGCCATCAAGCAGAAAAAATTGTAATTTAAAAATACTTCCAGTGTACTAATGTATCACAGAACACTGTTGACAATTGAATTAAGGAAACAAGCATTTGTGGGGCTAGTGGGTAATTTGTGTATCAGCGATGGTATGAATAGATAGCACTTTTCTTCTCCAGCCATGCTTGGAAACATTAATTGATGAATCCTGGCAGTATTGGGCTGCAGGAAGCTAAGTATTATTTCCTTTATTTAATAAAAATGGGAAGTGGATGGCTTCAGTGAAATACTGTCGCCAGTTGATTTTCCTCTTCTACCAGCAAAGAAAACCTTCCCAGGATTACCTCTGATGTCCATGTTACACAGCTGGAGTAACTAATATATTACAGCACTGTACGGTGTAGTGTAGTGTGGGGCAGTATTGCAGCTACACCTCCTATTAATCTGCAGAAGCTAGGTCTAGGCTGGGAAATGTCTTCACCAGGACACTTAATCCTCAAAATGAAAAGGCAAAAACCTTTCAAGGAATCTTTAAGTAGTTAAAATATAAATAATATAAACTGTGTTCATTTTGCAAGTTAGAAATCATTTCCCAAGAACACAGTTAAACAGAAGGAAAAGTGGCTGAGCTTCATTCACCTAGATTCCAGAACTTACTGAGATTTCAGACAATATTATTAAGGTAAAACCAACTGTAATTTTCTCAAAGAGGCTAATAGTAATTATTTGACTAATAATTTGAAGTTAACGCTCATTAAGACCATTTCTTATAGTGTTGTGAACATTCAGGAACTGGGCTTCACATTGTTCCCAGCCAGCAGAGGTAATAGAATTCCAGCTCTGGGTAGGGGGTAGAGAAACACAGCAAAGTCAGGTCTGGTACCTGTGAGGAAGACTTTGACAAAGGTTTGATTAATCATGCAAAACTTAGGTCTTCTAATTCTTTTCATATTCCAGCTGAGCTTTCAATTGCCTCTTCAGTATACCTGCTTGAAAGGTTTGGGGAGGAGTTTAACATATTTGGAATAATTTTTGAAAAACTAATTTGTCAGTACAAATCAGGCTCGTTAACTTTTGTTGTCCTTCCACATTAGTGCATGGTTTGAAAGTAGTACTCTCATTTTCTCCTCTCATGCAGTGCTCAGAATGCCACTAAAACCATTACTCAGCCCAAGGAAAGAGCAACCAGGGGTTCCACCGGAGACACCGAGCACTCAGGGATCAGTGGTTTACAGTCCCAAGGTTTAATGGTCACCTATTAAAAGAGGAAATGAGTGAGGTGATAAATGGAGGCTGGCTTGGACTACAGCACTGGGTATTATTCCTATTAACTCATTAATTGTTGCACTTAGGAGATTTTGAAAAAGAAGGGTTATTTATCTGTAACAGGTCTTGTTCAGGTGGTTATTTATACATACACATACACAAACACATATACATATACATACATTATGGATTTTGGGGGTTGTTTGCTTTTAATTTCAGCAACATTCCCTCACCTACTCTTCACACTGGTTTATAACCTGTGCCTCAGACTCTTGTTTTCTCTCAGTCTCAAAATTGCCTCACAAAGGAGGGTGGGCTGCGTATGTAAGTTTAGGCAAAACTAATGCACATATAAGCAGCTCATCTTGAAGAACACTTTCAGGTTAACTTACTTTCATCTCTGAGTGCTTGCCCACATGTAACTTCACTGTGAACAAAACCCATCACAGAATACTTTATTAAGGAAAAGGTCCCAATGTGACTAGATGAAACAAAGCAAAAGAACTGACTGTCCCAAAGGTGGCATCATGTTGAGAGGCGTCAATGGTAAAGGAAATAGTGAAATTATTCTTGGGGTTAGAAAATTCATTCTTTGGATCTGTCAGCTGAAGACACAGGCAGATGAGGGTCCCAAATCTGCCCAATATAAAGAGAGCAAGCATGACTCTGTTCAATATGTGCAAAAAAGAATCAGCCCTGATAGCTTGTGGAGAAAGAAAACCCAGGCAAATTAGTTTCTTGGCTAAGAAGAAATTGAGGCACCCATAAGCAAAAAAAAAAAAAAAAATTAAAGGCAATCCTGAGGGTGTAACTTGTCTTGAACAAACACAGCACACAGAGGACCTGTAATAGTGGTTTGTCTCTCCACCCTTCAATGGTCAATATGATAACTTCCAAAAAGGACAAGAGGACTAGGTCCAAGCTTTTCCATAAACACATGCTTGTAGCTTCAAGTACATAGTTCATGGATCATGAAAAGAAAAAGAGAGGCAGTATCATGCCTGATTCCAAGCAAGAGTCATCTTTTAAAACCCCAAAGGAAAGTCAGTGTCATAGAAAGAAAAAGAAGAAAAAATTAGGACATGTTTCCAAGCAAATGCAAAACAGAATTCAAGAACAAGACATACTCACTATTAGATAGTCAACACAGTTGATACAACAACTGAATAAAGTTTGTCTGCAATCTTAGCCTCACAAGCAAGAGGCACAGGGATATTGGGCATATTTTACACCTCTGTAGCTGTGTGCCTGGCACAAAAATGGGTGGGACTTACATTCATGTCCTATGGGCCCCCTGCAGTAAAAAAAGTACAGTGACAGTGTGAATGCATATGTACACATTGTGAATGTATATATTCACAAAGATTCAGAAAATGAAAAGACACCCGTGAGACATAAGGCAAAAACCCTTTCCTCTTACACAAAGCTCCACCATTGTTATTTGTGCTGTGATCATGTCTGAGAGGTGTAAACAAAGCCTTTGGCTACAGTGTTGGATTTTGTATGAATGCAGAATTAGAAGTTGTTTACTTCATTGGTAACAACAGTTCCAATGCAATAGTCAAATTTCCATTATTTCAGCGTGCAAGTGGTAACAGCCCTGTGAGCAACCCCCAGGGGGATTTGCCAATAGAAGCACACTATTCAGACGATGAACTGCTGAAGACAATGGGTGGGAGTAGGGTCTTCCTCCAGTATCTGCCCTATCCACTAAGATGGGCCCCAAAGGGAAATTTGTTGAGTATTGAGGGGGTAGGCTGTGATAGGCCACTGGCTCCATAGTCCACAGCTGTAATACAAGATGACAGACAATTTGCAGATGAGCACAGACAGGGCCTGATGCTGGTGTGTGACAGACGTTTCTCTGTGAAGCACAGACCAGAACTCCAAGGCTATGAGCGACATCCCTGGGCACCTTCTCACACGTCCTTCTCCTCCTTTCTCTCCTTCAGGGAACAACAGAGTGTCAGCGACAGTAGGTAACAACTCTGTGCTCTCCTGCCCCCCCCAATCCAATGCAACTATGGTAACATGGAAAATAAACCCAAAGGTTGGAGGCCCTTGCGCCTTGGGATACAGGGCTGATCAGAACAAGACGGACAGAACAAACTGCAGCGACAGCATGAACTGGAAATTCAGACCAGATCGGGACCCTGCCCTTGAGATACGGCGAGTGGGAATAGCCCATGAGGGAAATTACACCTGCGAAGTGGTAGCGACAGAAGGGAATTTCCACAAGACGTACGACCTGACCGTGCTGGGTAAGGGACTCCCTCCTCATTTTACAGCTCTCCAAAGGCTGGTGTCTGGGCCTGGACATACAAAGCCTCCTCTCCCCATGCACCGGGGGATATACTAATCCAATGTACTAACAGAGGATTCTGTATGTGCTTCTGGCTATCCTGTAGAATCAAATCATTAATACAGTAACTTAAGAGAACTAAAGCCTGTGAGAGCAGCCCTTCCAGGGGCTGAGATATTCTACCAAACATGGGGTGTTCTTATCCAGACGGTAAGAACAGACCCATTTCCTCTTATGCTTGGCATTCAAATATGTTTTAAACCACCTGTACAATGGCCATGTAGTACAAAAGTCTAGTTCAGCCCTGTATTTGGGATAATTCCCTACCACAGTGTGCAGGGATACCTCCTCTGTCGGTACGTGGCTGTGGTAACTCACCTGAATGGGGGAGAGCTGTCCAAATGGAAAAGAGAGGCACAATCTTTGTCTCTTGAGACTTTGGCCCATGTCGCTGTAATGGGAGAGCACCTCCAACCTTATTCTCCTCTTTTCACTGTGTTCATGTTGGGCAGAGAGCAAGAACATCCTATCCCAACTGCGGCAAACTAACTCCATGCATCTCCCCTTCCTGACGCTTTGCAGTGCCCCCCAGGCTGACCCTGTACTGTGATGACCGCGGGAACCCTGTGTGCGAGGCAGCGGCAGGGAAGCCGGCTGCTCAGATCTCTTGGGTCCGAGAGAGCAACTCCACTCCCAAGGAAGAAGGCCATGACAACGGGACAGTGACTGTTCTCAGCAAGTTCACAGCATACAGCACCAATGTGACTAATACAACCTGCATTGCGTCCCACCCAGCTGGGAACCAGAGCAAGTCCATAGCCTGTTATCCCTCAAGTAAGCTTGCCTTTGTGCCGTCGGCATTCAAAATCCTGGTTAGCTGCCTCTGCGCACTCTTGTTCCTTCTAGGAAGGAAAATCTACCAAAGCTATAGAAAACTTCAGTGAAGTCCTATCTAGACAAGAGTACCATCCCCAACTGCCTTCGCCCAGAAACATCACCAGCTTGTATGTGTTCTAGACACTATTTCCTAATGGTTTCTTCCCTAAGAGGGATATACATAAGTGTAGTAGTATTCTTTTGGTGGTGGAAATGTTGTTGGAAACAGAGACAAAGCAGTCATGATCTTAGTGTTAAAATAATCACTTGGAAACAGAACATCAGCAAAATTTTTTTACATGCAAATGTAAAGTCTCTTGCTCAAATCATGATAAGAGAGAGAAAGAGATCCAACTCTTGTGTGGCCAGCAGAAACAAATAAATCACATTGTTCCAAGTTGTGAGTGTGGGACACTCACATGTATCATAATTGGTTTCTGGTTTTTGCTTTTTTTGTTGCTTTTGAGAGCTACACTGACATATGCCAACACCTTGACACGAGCTCAGCTATGGCTTAGTGAATTAATACCATAAGTGTCCACTGTGGGATTCGTGGGATCTGCTTTAGTCTCTGACACAGACTCCATTTGTGTTTCTCAGACAAGTTTTGTTACTGAGTTTCCCTTCTGCCAAAGGGGATTATATTTATTTCACAAGCATGCTGAAAATGTGTGTATGAGCTAAAGCAGCTTTAATCTTATACTGAAATAATAAAGAAACTGAGCAGTAAGAAGATATAACTAAGACTAACTTTTTGTGTTTAGAGAACGACGGCTTTATCCTGCATGTCTCGATCATTCTTAGTTTCCTGTGCATTTTTACCTTCATGGCAGTTACGTACTATTTTAAGCTCCACAGTGACAGGTATGTATGATAGGGTGCTAAGGAAAGATTGTCTAATGCTAGAATAAATCTTAAGTACTGTTTGTGTCCTGAAATCCTATGGTTCTGTCAGTCTGTGCTGCTATGAGTAACTGAATTAACTATATCAGATATTTCTATACTGCAGACACTGTGCATTGCACACATCTTCACTGAATAATGCACCTGGGTAAAATATAAACGGGCAGAAGTTGGCAGAGGATCCTCATTGCATTGGCAGCTACACTAAAGGGGAGCTCTTCATTCTAATAGGAAACTGGGAGAATAAATCTGTTCCTCAGCTACTGTGATAGTCTGTCAGTGTCTCTCCTGTTTAGATCAGGAGTTGGTTCTGATGCCTAATGAGTTCTATCAAGTACCAGAGGACTGACCAGTGCTGTCCTGCCATATCAACAGAGGGGACAGCAGATTGTATCTGTATTTATGAAAAAGTTCCCTGGGTGGAGCTGGAGTTTAGCCCCTTTAGGATTCGCTGTGCAGAAAAAAGCAGTTCCAAGGCAAAACTACAGAAATCATTTGTGCAGAGAAAGGCTGAATTAGCACCTGTACTGAAGGCCTCAGCTATGTTCCCTCCCTTCCTTATTCCAAAACTGCTTTTCTCCCAAACCTTCTCCCTTAGAGGTGAAGAATTAGTTCAATACAATTTCATTAACTGCAAATTGTACATCCTTCCAGAGGACTTTGATTTTAATATTCCACTTCCACATTGTGCTTAAGCTCCCACAAACATAAGCAAAGAGCTCTTAAGAAGGTCAGGGTGCCATAATTTCAGGATCAAAAGTCAAGGAGAGAGAGACATGAGATGGCTTTTTGGCTTTATTCTTGATGACAAGAAAAAGAAATGTTTCATAAGTTTGTGATCAAAGAAACCAGGCTGTGATCCAGCCAAACCTAGCACTGAGGAAGGAATTTGCTTTAATACTTGTTTTCTTTTTAACAGACTGTGCCACAAAACCAAAACTTCTGAGACTGCTCCTACACATTCCCCACAGGTAAGGAGAATGATGCAAATTAGACCATCACCAAATCAGGGATCTTCTGGTAGTCCTGAAAAGATGGTTAGTAAAGGGAAACCATTAGATTTTTACTCTCTTTTTTTCAGCAGGTGCTACTGAGTCTTATATGTTTGCTCTTAGCTGTATCTCAGGAAAAAGCAAAGTCTATCATCACCATAATTTTGACCTGGAGCAAACATTAGAGGCATGGGCCAACAGTGAAGGCTCAGCAACTGCCATCACTTTATTTTAGCAAGGACTGAGTCCCACCACATTTCCCTGGTCATATCAGATACACTGACCACAACTTCTGTACAAACAGTACTCAGGAAGGGAGGCAATGTCATGGGTTGGGGAATATTAAGAAAGCTATTAGTAAACAAAAGGATTAAACAACAAGATTACAGACGTAGGGAAAAAAAAGAATATCCCTTTTGGTGCCCAGAATGATAATGTGCAAGTTTTGAAGGCCACTCTTTATCTTGTGTGGTCAACCTACAACCAAAGAACCAACCATACTCAAAACAAAACGTTTTATAAAACAATGGAAGGAGTGCCAAGCTGCAAGCTGGGAGGTATTCTTGAATTCCTTATGCTGTTACAAGCTTCCTGTGTAGCTGATGAATTCACTCATCAGTTCTGTGTCTCTGGCCTCTGCTATCAAATATAAACAACCACACTTCTATGCAGGCAAGATGTGTTACATCTATATTATGAAAATCTGTGCACCTGCAGTAGACACTAGGCTCAAATTCTGTCATCAACTTAAAAAGGTGCTTCAAAAGGTGCTTCAGTTTTGATTTCTGAAAAGCCTCAGTCAATTCTAGTTATTATTATTGCTCCTGTTCTGCTGCCCTACCTCCCAGATGTTGCTGACAGACACAGCTGAATGAATGTAAAATAATGGATTAAATACCAGTGTTTTTGCTGTCACATCATGCAATTTTCTTTAGCATGTATGTAGACTGATATTGTAGACTGATGGAGGAATCAATCACGGTCAAGACTCCAGCATGTTAATTGCTCTTTCTAGAGAATTAGACCCTAAACCAGTTTTTTGGGGGGCCAAAGTGAGGTAGAAGGGGAGGAAAAGGAGGCAGGTGAACCAATACATCAGCTTTACACTCCAAATCTTTGACAGAAACAGCAATACATGTTCTTTGGTAGAAAAGGTAGAAAAGGATAGAGGTTTTTATATTGAGTCCAAGAAGAATAAATATGGGAGCACTATTTCCCAGTTACTTTCTTCAGTCCACATGAAAGGCTTGCAGAGTCTTGCCAAACTAAACTACCCTTTGCATTTACAGTTTTTGGTTTTGTTTTGCTAGGATGACACAATGGAAGTGGAACCTTATACTACTTATGTGCAGAAGGAAAATGTAATTTACAACTCAGTGTCTGACCTGACAGTGGGGCAGAATCTTCCACAAGGACTGTCACCAGCAACATGAGTGATTCAACAACACTGGAAAGAGAGACACCTTATAAAAGACTGGTTATAGAAAGAAACTTCTCACAGGATTTCTTCAGATTTTGGGGCAACCTGGCTCACTAGGTCTGTTCAAACATCTGCGATTGCTCATAAGTCCAGATAGTTCTTTTTCCCCCTGTTTTGCCTTCTTCCTTGGCAAAGGAAACAGGTTTCCTGTAATTCCTTGGGAAAATGTGACTGACCCCATGCCATAGCATTTCCTGGAAAAGCTGTTGTGATCAGTCTTCCCTTTGCTGTTCTTGCCTTGGAAATCCTAGTTCTGCCAGTCACTTCTAGGCATTACTTGGATGCACTTGACACTATGTTGCACGCATTTGGGAGACCAGAGGAGTGTTATGTCCCAACTAAAATGAAACACTCTTCAATCAACAGCCACTTTTTTCTAATTCACAGAATACTAACATAGTGGCCTGAGTACTGATCATCACAGAATAGCTCAAATGGCAGAATATATTGGTAGGGAAGACCTTTAGTTCCCCAGTTCTGAAACTGGAAACAAGTGATGAGTTTAGAACGTCATCCACTGAGAATTCGCTAGCATCATGAATTTACTTGTTAAGTTCATATTCTTTTCCACTAAATGTGTTCATTCTGTATTTCAGATTATTGTTATGATTACTTTTCCATAAGATTCTCTGAAGATATTGTATTCATCTCTTTCTTAAGAGTATTGGCATTAAGACACTGTAAAAGAATTGTTACTCAAATCTTGTAAGCTACTTGTAACAGAAACAAAGATCAAATAATTCACAAAGTGAAGTTCAAATATATCTTCTATAAATGTGCAATAATATATAAAAAGGATAAAATGCTTGCTAATTCTAGTCATATTTATTTTAACTACCACAACTGAAGACTTTTTTCATTGGATGTTTTATTGATTTTTTTCTACATATACTTGCAAGTTCACTTTTTTGTATGTAAATTAGCTTATAAAATTTAATTTGTCTCATGTTGAGGTGACTTCTTCTCACCTTCCCAAAATGGCCTTTGGGAATAAGTCAAATAAATTGTCCTTTATATACTAGCAGTCCTCAAACGTTTTGGATTAAACCTTTTTACTGGTTTTACAGTACAAGTAAAGAAATCCATTTGTAAGCCTCTGTTTACTACCTCTTATTTCAGTATTTTAAAAGACTGACGGGGTACATGGTCTGATGGTAGGATCAGAAGAACTAGATTTTTCCTTTAGACCATAGAAATGTCTTTGCCACACATCGTTAGATCTTTCTTTTGAGATAAGCCTCCTGAGGGCTACGACCCAGTGCTTGGAAAACAGACTTCTAAACTGATTGCAGTTCCTAAAGGTATTATTCATGTAAACTGATACAATTGATTATTTATTCTCACTCTGCCGGCTATGAAAACAGCCGCTTTTGTCCAGACACTCTCTGCATGCAAGTAATGCTTTTCTCTGTTTCTGTATCTCATTTTGGAATGGAAGGGATCAAAGCTGAATATCAATCAGCTACAAACAGAAAGTTTTAAAGGAACCTCAGTTTCCAGTGACTTACCAATGAAGAGACAGCCAACTCAGTCATAATCCTCTGAAATTCCCCATTTAAAATAGTGTAATACTGTCCAATGATCTTTCTTCCCACCCAAAACCAAATTGCCATCACTTCTTAGACTTTTATCTGTGGGCTGGAAAGTCATTCATGTTGTTCAGTGTCCATAAGGTGGCCTTCATCCTATGAGACAGCAGCTCTTGAAGGTAGATTCTTGCCAGTTTATATGTAATATCTATACAAAAGTATAATACCTGCTAACCTGCTGTCTAGTTGTAGGGTTTTATGATCCTTTACAGGCCTATTACACTGGACTAAATCATGTATGTTCCAGACCTGGATGTTGCTAAGTTGCTAACTGGTTATTTCCTTTGTCCTCTGCTTTGTTCCACATTCAGGCCTGCTATGGGCACTTCGAGTCAAAAGTCATGTAGGCTGTTGATGATGGCGTGTATATCTTCTGACCTGAAGCCCAAAGCAGTGAAGTCGCTAGAAGGCCAAAGCAGCCAGGACAGCAACTAATCCTGCCCTTTCATGTAGGCAGGAAGACCACTGTTTTTGTGCCTAGCTGATTAGCATAGCCAAGGATGTAGCCAGATCCTCTGCAGTAACTTGGCAGAAAACAGGATTTTAGTTTGTGACTGTGATAAACAATATGTTGAGAGTCTTATGTATGCACACATATACCAGTATGCTCTTTGTTCCTAGTAGCACAGAAGGTCTAGAGCAGAAAGTCCTTTCCTGCACTCCTCTTTCTCCATCAAGGTACTTGCTGCTTCTCTTTGCAGTGTGCTGCTATTGTGCTGCAGTCATCCTCCATGCAAAAATGCTGTGTTGACTGTCTCTTAGCAGCCCGGCAAGTGTGCCCTCTAAACTTCCCAGCATGTTGCAGAGTCACAGGAAGAAAGTCAGCAGCTTTTCAGCTCCTCCCATAAAGAAATGTTTTGGCTTTAACCTCATTTACCAATGCTATCTCTTGCTGCAACATTTAATTTTGCTTCATTTGCATCTCCCACTTTTACTGCTGTATTTTATCTTCACACACAGGTTCCAGTCTCTTGACATTTTACAACTGCCATTCCTCCTCTAATAGTGGTTATTCTGACTATAGAAATTCCTGAGCACTGACCTCACATGCACAGCAAGTTAGCAGATTCTGTGCTGTTGTGCATCCACAGAGCAGCTGCTCACTGAAGTGCAGCAGGCCTCCTTCACACTAAGGCCCTACTCTTTAAGATGGCACTGGCAGTACTGAAAAATGGATGACCTACAAATCCTGAGACTGAACATAGCTTCTGTATGTACATCAATTCTTGTGCCTCTCTAACCAGAAATTATTTCATGGTAACAAAGTCAATCCCTTCATCACCCATTACAGCAACATGTAAGATCTCGTTAAATTGCAATTTTTAGCAGATGGGTCATTAGAGCATCACTTAGCTGCTTCAAACAGCTTTCCTAACAACAGAATCCATTAAAAGTGGTGTTTCAGATATTACCCTGTCTCTGCATCCCAACAGGTTTCAGGACTGACTTACAACTATATTGTCCTGCCAGTATCACCTACTCATATTTATGGTTTACTGCTTACAGTCTAGTTTGTAATCCCACTGTCCATCGTAGACCTTCTGCTTCCATGTGAGACTGCTCTGTGGTTCTGCCCAGTTTACTTCTAGTTATGAATTAAAATGACTTCAGTACCTTCTATTTTCATCCTATTGGCAATAGAAATTTAATTTTATATTAGAGCTGTATGACTTTCACATGAACATTGACATAGCCACCTGTCTTTGTATGTAGCAGGGACTTCCTCATACAACTCTAGAGAAGAAGTGTATTTCCTTATACAAATCTAGAGAATGAGTGTATTGACAAGGGAATGCTAAAGAAATGTTTTTCAAAAAACATTTATTAAAAGAAATAAAAACAATTCTAAAATCTTTATAAGCAGAGTAAAAACTGGTTGATATTTAACTGGTAGGG
>NW_010545616.1:48312-67374 GCF_000687285.1 Phaethon lepturus
TAGTCATAACTAGAAAGAAAGCTCAGAAAACTACATTTGCCCAGAAGGAAGCTACACACTCAGACTAAAACCTATTCACAGAAAATGCTGAGCAAAGAATTTTCACTACTGAACATATTTCACTAGTGGATATGAAAGAAAGGCTTCCATAGCCTAACAAATTTTCCTTTGCATTCACTATTGAGAAAGCATATCTCTCTGAGATACTAGAGATGCCAGCTACCTTTGACCACATGTTAAGTTTAAAAATAATTTGTCTTGTGCTTTTTGTCATTTACCCCAGATGGGACACTCCTAGGTTAGGAAACTGCATAAGCATCCAGAAAAGTACCTCATTATTTTCTTCAATGTCTTTGCTTAACTTTTGCAATGACACCTGTTCAATAAAAATGACATTTTTTAGGGTGTGGGCATACTGGAATTACTGTTAATTACACAGATCACTTTGTCTTGTAATTCCCTTATGGTCCCCATCACTTGCCTCTGTCAGCATTGCCCCTCAATATATACTTAAAATTGTAGGCATTACAAGGCAGATGCTATCTTGACGTTTTGAGTTTGCAAGCACCTTAAAAAAAAGGGATTCTAATCCAAACCTGGGGCTCCAACACCTTGTGAAAATACAAATAATACACAGAATCTGCAGACTGAGGTAGATGGGAAGTTTGCTAAGTATTATGACTCATATTAGCCGATTTGCGCCAGGAGATATGACTTGCATAAAAGCTTCCTCACTGATCAGTACTCATGAATGTCTCCATACAAAAATCTGAGTATCACACCTGCTTCTGTCCACAGCGTCACAGATACTAGGTGCAGGTGCTAATGCTATGCAGCAATATTCTAGCCTGAGTCATCAAACTCATAACACTGCACTTTGCCAGTTTTCCTCTTTGTAAGAGTGTATTCTTATTAAAGTGTGTATCAGTCCCACTGTTTTTTACATTTATTCTCTCAACTCCGGTCATTATCATCTAGGTGTTAGTATTAGTTTTACCAATCAGTCAGCTATAAAACACTAACACATTAACAAGCCCAGAGCAAGGAGATGCACATAGTCAGCTCACTTCTGACTATCAATACACTTGCTGCAGAGTAACTTTTATATAGAGGGCTGTACTCAAAGATCTAGAAGCCTGAGGCTGTGCCCACTCATGGTGCCTCTTGTTTCTTGA
This sequence comes from Phaethon lepturus, assembly GCF_000687285.1. NCBI lineage: Eukaryota > Metazoa > Chordata > Aves > Phaethontiformes > Phaethontidae > Phaethon > Phaethon lepturus. The sequence continues at coordinate 49,488 of NW_010545616.1, forward strand.
TATATAACTGCAGGTTTACTACAACTTGCTGGAGTCAACGCACAATGGAAGACCTACACATTTAGGCTGAAGGATATTCTCCCTTACAATCTGTGCTTGTCCAACTGAAAACACTGTCATTGCACTGATGGTGTAACAAAACTTGACATTCTAGAATAAGTTAGGGTGAAGTGTTGCTACTATTTTAAAGGGGAAATTTGAAATTGAGGCTGACCTATAAAATGAATGTAGTAGGATACCTAACAAGAGATGTTCTTTTGATGTCCTATTTTAGCTTCAGTTATCTTGATCTTCAGCCTCCCACAGCTGTTCGGTAAGGCAGAGGCCGATATGTCACTGTGGTAAATTGTGGGAGAGCGGGGAAAAAGGAGTTCACAGCCTTACTGCACAAAGTTAAAAATTTGTTTATTCTTAATCAAAGATTCTAGGTTTTTTCCCTTCACCTCAAAGCCTCTCAGATTTTTTTTTTTTTTTTTTTTAGCTTAGCATTTTTAGGTGATAATCCTTGGAATAAGAAACATTCCGGCTATATCCAAATGAAAACGGTAATTCAGGAACACCTATTATGACCACTAGATGACAGTTTCATCTCACCCTGTGAAAAACACTGCCATAGGAGAAGCATTAGTTCTCCACATACTCTCTTATTGGATTTGGGATTCTAGTGACTCATTTTCTTACATGTGGAGCTTCATTATGACAGGATGTTCTCAGAAAAAAGGGCATTTTCCCATGCAAGAAACCATCGAGCAGAAGGCAATTCTAAGAAAAATCAACAAAAGTTACATACTATGCACCAATGAGCTCATTCAGAAATCGTTGGAGATATCTCCATGGTATATGCAACACTCAAATATGCAACAGTAAGTAGGTTCTGAGGCTATGGAGAAGAGAACAGGGAAAAGACAATGGGATTTCTTAGGGCTGGGGTAGTAAAAGGCAAATTGGGGGAGTGAATAATGAGAATTCAAAAGACTGCAGTTAGGGACAGGAATTCCTCTCCTTTTTCATCACTCCACCTTCTCAGTGGGAAGGCTCATTCTTCACTTTATTATAGGATCCAAAATCTATCTACTACCTGGGGTCCACAGAGCAGCTAATTCCCTCCTGCAGCCCCCACTGTTCCCATACCTCCTGGGCTGCTGTTTCAAGACAGGAAGTAGGTGGGGGTGAGGTCCCAGCAGAGAGCCAACAAAGGACAGGGGTGTCTGGGCTAGTTAGTCCTGCTGCTGGTAGGACCAAATCACAAATTTGCAGTAGAAACCTTAGGAGAGGTTCTACGCCTTCAGTAAAAGCCATCCCCTCGCTTCCAGCCCTGTCCTCAGTACAGATAGCAGCAGAGCTGAATACCATCTGCTCCATTTGTTGCTCTGTTCGGAAAATTGGTCCTTATATTCTAGACAAAATAAACATTTGAATCAGCTTTGTCCAAATTTCCTATTCTACTCCCTTGTACACCACTCACTTGTAACGCGGAAAATTACATAGCTCCTGACAAGGTGGGATCCTTTTATGGGTCCATTGGCATCACATGAGACTTTATATCAAGCTTAATTTGCATCTTTCAATTTGGGGAGAGGAACAGGAAATGGTTGAGAGACTGTTGCATACCAGCCCAGTGGGTAAGAGTGATCAAAACCTGATGGAAAACATGATGGATAAAGCATGCGGTGGCCACACTTTCTGCTTCCATGAAGGACTAAGCTGGGGAGGGCCTTGTGAACTAAGGAGAGTTGATGCTGGTCCTGCCTTTTAAATGTAGGACCTATGTATTACCACTCTGTTGTGCGGGGCCTTTCTTTCTTGAGAAAACCCTATGAAATATGGCCAAGAATTTTTGATCACAGGGAAACATAGGCATACACACCTGTCAGAAACATTTATTTCACCAGTCCTTTGCCCCTTCCCCTGTACCTTTATGGCTCTCTCACAGTGAGAACCAGGGACCAAATACTTTATAAAACTTAGCATCCCATCATGGTCACACACCTTGAGCCCCTTTGCATTTCTGGTCAGTAACCAACCATGTTCCATCCCCAGTTCTCCCCACTCGTCTCTGCTTTTTTTTCTCCCTCTCCACTTCTCTGCAAGCACGCAGACCTCTCAATACCAAAATGCTGATGAAAATGTTGAACACTGCCAAAATAAGGCTCCTGTATCAAGTCACATTACAGACACATTGCAAGGGTCTGAAGATGTTGCACACACTAGGCTGTATGATGTGAAAAGCTGTTTATCCAAACACAAAACAAACAGACGACTGGGCATGGACGTGTGTGATCCATCATGCTCCTTGACGTGCTGTTTCAGGAAAGGGAAGTAGGTGGCTGTGAGGTCCCAGCGAAGAACAGGGACATCTGGGCTAGCTAGTCCTGTTGCTGGTAGGACTAGCATAGATCTGCAGTAGGAACCTTAGGAGAGGTTATATGATGGTGGCTTATAGATGAATGACTGTAGGAACATGCTTTTTTGGAGTATTTACCACTTGCTGCAGCACAGTGCAGCTGCCTCTTTCCAGCTCCAGGATCCCCACTGCAGGAAGGCAACTCAGCACATTACAGATCTGCTATGAATCTGAATCTGATGTAGGGGATATCCAAACCAAGAGGATGCTGCAAACGTAGGAGCTGCCAGTGCCACAGCAGAGCAGCATGAGAGGTGATGAAAAAGTGAAGTTTTTTTAAATAACTCTCTTTCCAGTTGAAGTAAGTAGGCAGTCATGGCTCTCTGAGCTTAGTACCAATATTTCAAGAGCAGTCCAGAATACTGTAGCAGAATGATAATATTGCTTTGCCTTTCAGTAAATACTTCCTAGCCTAAGGTCTTACAGCACTTCACCATTACTTATAAATTGAACCTTATTAATCCCCTCTGAATTATCCTCACTATTTTAATATCAAAATCAAAATATTGATATTTTAAATAGACAAGAATATGAAGGGAAAGAAGGATTCAGTGATTTGCACGCAATCACCAAGAACCACATTTTACCTATTCAAAAGTCAGGACAGATCAACTGCAACAGTAAGGAAACATCATTACAACTATTATCACTCTTGAATCCTCCTTAAAAAAAAGCTAGCAATACTTCAATAAACATAGGCAAATTTCTTCACCTCTAGGAGCCTCACTTTTCCCTTAGGTAAAACAGGGTAATGATTCTGACCTACTTTGTGATGTGCATGGTCTTCTACTTTTGATAGATACTGTGTAAAAACTAAGTATTACTTTTATCATCAGAGTGCAGCCACCACTGAGCCTGAACATGGAAAGCTGTGAAAACTGCAAATTTACTTAAGAGTTACAGAACAGAAAGTGAAAATTGTAACATCAAATTGAAACTTCCAAATTGAGTTTAGATGGGCAAGCTGTCCTTCACCCCTCATATTTGCACCATGTCACAGAAGTGTGTATAACATCCTTACAGAGAATAATACTGAGTTTTTAAGGGACAAAATTTTAAAGTCATTTGGTATTTGATTTAAGATGTCATGTCATGTCAAATGAATTGCTGTCTTTTGTCTGTTTATTAGGTAATGCTTTCCATAGGACACTCGTTTTTGTTTGCTTGTTTGTTTTCCCATGTTCTCACTTCCCACTGACCAGTGCCCAGCAGTGGTTTAGCTTGTACAAGCTGCTGAGCTCATGCCCTAAAGTGGAAAGGTTGCACAAGACTCAGCTGCTAACACTCCCAAGGCTGAAAATCTACAAACACTGCCACGTGTATGTGGGGGTGGAAGGATGAATTTTTAAAAAAACTTGGAAAAAAACTGCAAAAACGATGTATAGTATTGGGACTTTGATTGTCTGTCATCTGCTTTCATTTACCGTTTCAAGCTCTATTGCACCACATGAAAGTAACTATTTTTTTCCTTTATATAAATTATATTTGTAACCATATAACAGGACACATAAAATCCCTTAGATGGCCACATGACAGTGAAAGAGAGCTCTAAGGAACTAAAATACAGTAGGATAACTTGAAAGAATTCTTAGATACTATTCTGGGTAGATATATGCCCTCCTTGTTTTACTCCTCACATGTCGTCGAAAGAAGAAAAAATTTCTAGAAAGGAACAAGTTACTTTTAGGGCGTAAAGAAGGAGAGAAAGTTTGTAAAAATTTCCATGGTGACTTTTCAGCTAATAACCAGATTCCATGGACCTTATTCATCGTATAACGGGGGCAAATCTCAAGTCACATACAGTCCAACATATGATCATTTGATTGCCTTTAATGTAGGAGGATTGAATTTCCCGTGCCCTGGCTAAACATTAAAAGGGAGCTATAAGGGCTGGAGGTGGACACCAAAACCTTTTCTGATGCCAGGTCTTTTTTTCCCCTTTTTTCAGACTTTCATCCAAAACATGCTTACTTTGGCAGCCTGTGCAGAGGGCTGCGAAATCATAAAGAGCCACTGTCCAATTCTTACTTCTGCAGGACAGTAGACCAAATCTAATCCTTGCAAATCACAGATGTTTTGATCAAAGCTGTTTTTCCAAACTAGAAATATTTTTTTCCCCCTACTTTTCTGTTTTTGTGTTGTTGTCAGGACCTGGAGGCGCTCAGGAGACAAATTCTTCCCAAGAGCTTTTGAGGTTGTTCTCTTACCTGCTTTTTAACTACATAAAGAAAAAGGGGGTGGAGATTGCTGGGAGGGAGGAGGGGGGAAAGTGACTTGTGCTATTCAAGAACTTGCCTTCAAAAGACTGAATGAATGGCACAAAGGATAATGAGGCCTTGCCTTTATGCTGCTGGCTCAAATCTGAGGTGATTGAAGATTCCTAACTGCTTTGATATTACCCTTGTTTATTATTGTAATGTCGAGGGACTAATCATGATGGACAAAGGTTTAATAATTGCTATACAAATAGGGACTTGTCGACAGCCCTTGACCTAAAGAATTTACTATTTAAATAGATACATCTGACAGAACAGGATGTTATCAGCAATGTTTGAAAGCACGTGCAATTGTGGCAGCATGTTCAGTGCTTAAATGCCCAGTTACACTTTCCTGGATCAAAGTTAAGATTTTCAACAAGGGTGTGAGATACATGAAAGCACTGAGAAAAGTCACCTTGAATTACTAACTCTGCACACTGATACACTCTTCACTGGTGGTTTCCATTACCATTGCAACATCCTGTAGAAACAAATGCTAAATCTTCTGCCCTGGAAGCTAATAGTACATTTCCTATTTAAAAGCTCAAAGCAACAGTAATAACCTAAGCTGTTATGATGACTTTTCTTGGGCAGGCATCAAGGCAGTTAAGTCAAAGGTACATAAGCCTCACTGTATTCCTACTGTGGAGTGGGGTAAGTAGGTAGCAGATGGAATTTAAGGCATGAAAGACAGGACAGGAATTAACTACAGATATACAATAACTCAGGATTAGATTGGTAGAACTGAATTCAGGGCCTGTCCCATCATCTTGAGCAAGACTGATCAATAAACTGCATATTGTCAGAAATCTGATAATTGCAGGTACATTGAGACAGAACAGGAACTTGTATGTAAACTTGACTAGAGTAATTCCTGCACTAATAATCCCCTAATCTTTGGGTGCATGAAGTTCTTCCTTTGAAGTTGTGTTTAGGTACAGGCAGCATTTTAGGATAGGGAAGACTGTGCAGAAGTTACTTATGTGAGGATCAGTAGCGGATTTCAGTTCCAGGGAGTATTATGGCACTTTTTCTGGCATCATATTCAGATTTTAATACTTTATTAAGTCAAATTTTAGTCACAATAGTCTGCTAGGTGTTAATAGATGATGCTGTAATGCATATACGAATTGTATTCCTCCTCGATCTGCAATACAAAAATCTCCATGTCCCAGTAATGTAAGAATTTGATCTCACAGGAGAATTGAAGGGCAGATTATCTAAAACCTAAAACAAGTAAATAATGGTCTTTGGGGAATCATGTCTGGCAGTTTACTAAGGAAATTCAAAAGCATAAATATTTACAATAGGAGGTACACAGATTTCTCACAATATCATCGCTGATTCCAATTTGGAATACATGCAGTTTTGCTTAAGTTTATTCCATTTGTTTTTGAAATCTGACCCATACTCCACATATAAACTTCATTATTTGCTCATTCTTTCTATCCCTATCCCTGCTTCATTACTTTTCTGAGGTTTCTCTTTTATTAGAAATGTAATGTGCTTTTAAATTTTACAAAAGGATTGTCTTGATAAAAAGCTCTGAAAAAAAAGCAGAGTCCTAAGTCAATATTTGCAAAACAGATTTGTCCTGTATATATACTGTATGTATTTATAAATGAATTTATGTAACATTGCTATTACTTAACTGCATTACTGGCAAATTTAGAGATCCTAGTGAAAAACAGGGATAAAAGCCTTTTCCTTGTATAGTTAACATTCTGAATAGTCAAAATAGGCATAGTGTGGAAGAAAATGACTTCTAGTCTTCATGGCAGATGTATACTTTCAATCCTTTTTACCTCATTCCCTTCATGCACTGCAAAAGAAACTTGCAAATTAAATAACACAGTGAGTTTTATACCCAATAGTTGAAACACCCGCAACTTGTAATAGGCAGGGCCCAAAGAATGAAGCCATAGTCAGCACAGCATGTCACATCTGCATTAGGAGCTTGCAATAGCATTAGTGCATCAGGGCCCCTGCACCCATGCAAGAAAGATTGCAATTAAAGTATAAGGCGGTAACTAGGGCTGGGCAGAACTCAGACTATGCAGAGATTCCCCACAGCTTAAAAGCTGTGCACTTAAATGTGTGCAGATGCTGTCTAGGCCTTCTCTGTATAAGCCTCGTTCAGAAATGTCTACTCAGTGTCTTCAGCTCTCATATAGCCAGGCTCCTATCACAGTTTACTGCTTCCCATTTCCAAAGCAGAAGCAGATGTAAAATAAATTATTTGAAACACATTTCTGTTAGGTCAAAGGGAGTTAACCTTAAGTTTGGAGCTCAGATGTATTAGGACACAGAAGAAAATAAGTTCTGACTTCACCCAAAATATTTTGCCCCCCTTTGCAAAGGCAGCATTAGAAGTTACCAATTCACACACTGAGAACCTGACTCTTTCATTGGAGGATTCTCCTGAATCAGGTGGAGATATTAGTGCCTGGCCATAAGAGAGAAGTGGGACTATCACAGAAGGTGAATGAAAACTCACAAAAATGGGAAGCTTGGGGCATTCTGTAGTCTAATGAGAGACACACCGTGACCTTCATCCTTGGTTCACTGGAAGCTAGAAACTGAGGGCAGGTCCCCATACTATCATTGCTATTGGTAACAACTGGAGTGATAATGTGGTGTATTAATCTTACACAAGAGGCAATAGATTAAACAGATAGATGGTAGGCAGTACACTTAAAGTAGAGAATGTAGTTACTTCTAGAGCTTGCCCCTCTTCCAACAAGACAGCACTGCAGAATGTTTAATTCATAGTCTCTGCATTAAAATGATGAAGCCCGGTGCCACTAAAATTTTTTACCAGCTTCCCAGAGAAATATTCGATGCCAGCCACAGGTGTAAGTACATTCCAGGGTCAAAGTTGTGTCAGCCTTAGCTGGTCTAACATACATAAGCTTGATACAGCTACCCAAGAGACATATAGTCAACTGTGCCTTGGAAGTTCAGCCCTCAGAGATCTGAATCAGGCCTAAATCTGAAGTCCAAATATATCCTTAAAGTAGCAACAGGTAAACTAGGCATTAAGAAATCAGAAATATATCCTTGTACTGGCCTCATCTTATGTGGAAGTAATATAACTATTTCATTGGACAGATCCCTAGATTGTTGCCAAGGGATTTAAATAAGGTCTTGTTATCCACTGAAGCCTCAGGGATCCAGGAATGTAAGAAAAATGTTGTGATTCTCTTTTTGAGAAAAAAAGTAGCCTCTTTTCAGGGCTACTTTTCTTTCAACAATCTACCACTTTTCAGGCCAGGCAGCTCCTGCTCCTCAGGGACTATTTCAAAATGGCTTGCAGAGGAAAGCACAGCCAGGCAACAAGATCCCAAGGATTTACTCTTTTGGGGCTGTGTTACGATCAGCAGTCAAGTAGCTCTAAGGCGTGAATTTTAGGTTTAGAGCAAAGATCTGACAGTCTGTCTACAGCTTTGCTGGGATAGAGAACGGTATGTATGATACATACCACTTTGTGGTGCACTTATATATGAGCAAAGCAGCTCCTGCTATAGTAAGTTCTTTGTCTGTGACTGCGGCCAGAAGGCATTATGGCAACAGTGATAGCAGTGAACAAACAGTCTTACTCAAGTAAATGACATTCTTAGCCACTGTCTCTAGTGACCCATATTCACCTCGGCTTGAGAGCATTCACAGGACTTCAGAGGGTGTGGGCATAGGACATAGCATATTGCTCCCATCCTGTTTCCAACATTTTGCTGTGTTCCTGCAAAAATAATTCATAGACCGTTACTACCTGCCTCACAGCAGCAAGGTTAAGAATGACCTCTCCCGTGGCAAGAGAAAGCTATTGTATAGTCATACTACTGACCTGCAGATTAAAGTCTATAGAAACCTGCATCTCACAGGAAAATGGAAACAAATGGAAGATCAGGAACACATGAAAAATGGTTTTGTGAGGAAGAGAGGCATATCTAGATTTCCCCTTGGAAGCCAAATCGGAACATGGCTCCAAATTTCCTAGCTGGCATGAATCTCTAGGCTGAGCCAAAGCCAATACAGACCTTTGTGTTCTAGGTCACGCCTTTTGTGTATTCAATACACAGAATTTAAAAGGGGAACAACATCCCTGGTTGCCTCTGTCCACCAGGGATCCCCACCTATTGGAGATTTTTTCTTTGGAGAGTTTTACCCCGTGCCGATGGGTGGCCCAAGATTAGAGGAACCCAAGCACAGGGGAGTTGTATGGGCGGTTTAAAACTAACTATAGCTGTGTGTACAAGACCCCTTTGGACTTCCGCCAGGTACAGTTCAGGCAATCTGGAGACTGTGGGCCAAGCTGTACAATGCAAGCCTGTGGTGGCTTAAGACCTGAGGCACACGAATACTGTGAGGTTCAAAGGGATGCAGGGAGAAAAAAGCACACAAAGCACAAAGCAGTATCTTTCTGTAGCTGCAAGTTCTAGGCCCGAGAGTTACTGCCTTGTCTCAGGGAATAACCTGGAGGCATAATGAGCTCTGATCTGTTTGTTTTCATCTCCTCCTGGGAGCCATTATATGATATTAACAAAATAAATCAATTTTAAATAACTCAGTGTGTAAGCTTACAACAGAGCGGTTGTTTCTGGCATACCTCAGGGACATTGCACAGTCCTCCACCATTATGAATGAATGAATGGGCCTTAGCTGTACTGCAATAGAGTAATTTGTTTTAATAACGTCTGAATATACACTGAGGTAATATTTGTGCAATCCCTAATAGTGTTCTTAGGGCAGAAATTCACATATTAAGAGAACAGTGTTTATTTACATTTAAAGAGCAGTTATGGACAGAAAAGAGACTCTAAAAATGACACCAGAAGGATCATATTTACTCTTTCCCTGTGGTTTCAGTTCAGACTTGCCTGATGCACAAGTCAAAGGTGTTTTCTTTTAAATGACAGTTACAGAAAATTCACATGGGATTTGAAAGGCATCTGCTTCTTATCCCCCTACGCACAGCAGAGAGCCTGCAACTGTATTTAACTGAAGAGCTGGCAGCAAGGACAGAGTCCAGATGCCCAGAATCTTCTTAGTCCTTTGCAAGAGTCAATCCTCCTCCTCTTAGCAAAGGAACATGTTGGTTGGTAGTAAGTGAAATCCATATATGTACTAGAAGCATCACAAAAAAAGCATTGTTTTCAGGGTGGGAGTGGGTTTTTTGGTCTGTTTTCTAATGTTAAGTCCTTCTCCCATTGAAAATGGCAGGATGCTTGAAAAGGGAAGATTATACTATGGCCTTCAGGAAAGCCTTCCTGGGGAAGATTGGATAGAGACATGTTGGTGCCTTTAAGTAAGGTTAAGAACCAAATATTGCATGTTTGTCATTTTTGATTCTCCACAAATATCCTGGAATCAGTATCTCCTCTCAGTCCAATACTAAACTTTTCTGAAGGTATTTCCTATGCTGACTTGTTTCTGCAGAGATTCTACCTGTTTCTTTTTAATTTATAACTGCTCCTTGGAACGTTTAGTCCTGACTCCAAGAGCAACTGTTTTTAAAAGAACAGATGAAATCTCATTAACAACATAACACACAAAAATAAATTGCTGCAGGCCAAGATTTGAAGGACCAAATTCTCTGTTAATAGCCAACTATTCACAGTCATTTGATAAAGGCCAACCTGTATTTAATTCTGGCAGAACATCTTGTTTGGCCACACAGCGTTTCAAATAAAAAAAATTAGTTGCTGAGTTTTCTGCAGTATATGTATGTTTTTTGGAAGGAACACTGATGACTGCTTTCTGTTCTCCAGGCTACCTGCTTACTAGACTACATCTTTCCTGATGTAGGGATTCACCGCGTTTTTGTTGTAGCATTTTGTTGCATCATAAAGGTAGGTCTGCTGCTCACTGGATTGCTGCTTCAGCAGCAGTGGAGCTTGTGAGAGTGCTGCAAAAGCATGATGCTGTAGATAAGGTTGAGATAGAATTTCCAGGCTCAGCATTGTAATCAGTTATAGCTGTCTCCCTCTTTCCAAACAACAATATCCCTTCTGGGCAGCAGTTATTGATGTTTGCCTTTGATTCAGAAGCAAATCTTTGCAAGCTTTGGAAAGTTTGAATGTAATCATTTGGCTGCCTTGCAGTTATCTCAAGTGAAGAAAAATGTTTTTCATCTGTTAGGAACTTCATTCAGCTCAAGGCAGCTGAAACATCATTCCAACACTTCACAAAACTGTATGCTTCTCCCTTTAGTATTTTGTTTTGTCAGATTTAGGATGTAGACTCTCTATAGAAACTGCTTAACAAAGTGAATAAAACCCAAATTCCTGATACTGCTGTAGAACTCACAGGGGGTGACAGCCCCGTATTTCATCTGTACCTGACATGTTCTGTTAAAGCTACGAATTACCAGTAAAAGTTCTTCTTGAAGAAGGAATATAAGTAACGTGAGTAAGACCCTTTGCCTGGGTATCCCTTAGAGACAGAGGTAAATTGTTCAATTTACACCTGTAACAGAAGCTCTATGACAATCTACATGACAATCCCTATGATATAGCAGCTTCATTAATCCACATGGACAGGAAGATAAATGTCAGAAGAGTGATTTTAAAAAAAGTATTCATCACATAAAAAATACCGAAGAATATAAAACAAGCTTAGTCCTTACCAAAAAAACTTTGGCAGTCACTGCTAAGTTATTATAATACCCTAAATTTACAGTAAACATTCTTTACTTCAAAAAAGTAACAAAGTCATAATAGGAAATCTTCTCACAAAACTGTGAGCCTGATTTACACGAAGAACCTTATGTTTACATCCTAATTTAGGAGTTTTTTCATGTGTTTACATTTGATCTCAAGCATCAAGCGCATTTCTGCATTGGAATTAAGTCTCTCTCAGTAAACATTTCCTCATGTTGTAGAAGAGACCATTGTAGGAGTTACATTATAAAAGTGAAAATTAATGGCTTTTGAATATTTTTCAATTGCCTTTCATTTCTTTACATCTGTGCATGGACAAAACCGCTGTAATTTCATTAAGTAGATTAGCATACAAAGTGCTGTTTTCAAGTTAGGATGGAAAAGAGTTGATTCCTGCATCACTGCTGAAACCTGTCACTAAATTTGCTCCTATAGAGGCAGTGAAACAGAATCATTTTCATGAGAGGCAGCAGCATCAAAATTGGTAAAGGGAGCTCCTGAAGACAAACTCTGACATACCTTGGTTATTTTCTGCCAAAGAGCTAGCTCAATGGCCACGAGAGCAATATGCAAATTTCACTCACCCATTATGTCTTAGACTAAATATTATTTTAAATTGCTGTCTGCTCTGACTTGTCCTCATCACCTCTAAAGAATTATGGGTGGCTGTATCTTAAGGTGGCTGTCTGGTAATGTGCAGAGGAAGTACCTGAAAATATATTTAGAAATACAACTATAAGTCAGATATAGTTCTTCTAATGAAGAAGAGCATGGAAGCAGTGAGCAGTGCCAGTCCAAAGTGGATAGTGCTAATTGATGGAACTTTTTGGTATCCTTTAGTCAAAACAATATGTACAAGGTCCTATTAAAATAGCAGGTGTGAGTTTGAGAAGACTGTGACAGCTAAAAAATTCCTCCCTTTAATGCAGCTGCTTTAACACATCATTGTCAGGTTTTCTCTGACAGCAGTAAATTTGAGCTAGCCTTAACTTAAGGATGTGTGTGTTTCCTTTTAAGAGAAAAGTAAGTTAAGGAGCATAAATATATAGCCTTCAGGCGTTTTTCACAAAACTCAAGTAACGCTTGTTGGTGTGACATTAGTAAATCCAATGTTCAGAGTCTGAGCCAAAGATCACTAAAGTAAATTGGAGCCTTTTTGGCTGACTTCAAGGGGCAAATGAGCTATCACCTACTGAGGATATTTCATTATTATTACAGGCATAAGATATAAAGAGCTGCCTATAAGCAGCATAAGCATAAGCACTTCCAGGATGCTCTTCCAGGAAGAACAGTGAATTCTAGAAGAATATAAAGAGCAATTGAAAACCAGCAAAAGAGAAAGTAACACACTTTAGCAGTTCTTATTTTTGTGTGTGAAGAAAAAATGCTGTTTCACCAAGTGATGGCAGAAGTATAGCTACATCAGACTCTGCTCTGAATCAAATTGATTTGAGAGAGAATCTGCCCTTTTCCTGCTTCTAAAACTACATATAAATCTATCCTGCTTCACTGGAAGAACAGAGGAGTGATAGAATTCATGGTTCACTGCAATCAGTTAGAATGCGCCTTTTTTTTTAAGTGAATCTAATGTATTTTGCACTTTTTGTGCTAAATTACAAGCCTTGGAGTGGACCTTTTTTTTTTTTTTTGCTAAAATTGTCTTTGTGGTTTATTTGTTGTTGGTTTTCACAGTCTACTTTGGTCTGGAGAGATTCAACATAGAGATTCTCCAGCTTAGTTTTCACAGACCATGCATTCTTGTAAACAATTCCCAGGACAAAAGATTTTAGTCCAATGCCATTTATTAAATGGCAGTGGGGTGATGTTTTCCTATCCTTTCTTCTTCCCTGTTTCCTTATGTTGAAGCACATTTCATTTGACAGTAAGCAGGAAATGAGTCACTGTCAGTATTTGATCCATCAGATAACAATCAGGTCCTAGCAATATCCAATAATTAAAATGTGACTGGTCAGCTTGAACTACAGAATTCACACTCAGATCCAAACTTTCCCCAGTGTTTAGGTTCACAGGAACTGGAGATTTGCTTTAAGCTCAGTTTGATTCACACAAGGCAAAACCACATTGTATTTCATTGCAATATTTTATGTAGCTGGTGCTTATTTGTGTGTTAGACAATGAAATTTAAGGAATTTGCTGGCTGCAAGGACCAGCAGCCACGTGCACAAAAACCAGTCTTCGCCCAAAACAAATTTAGAGACAATACTGGTATGATATTTCTACAGAAATGCAATGAGACTTAAGCAGATGAGGACAATAATGTACAAAAGCAAAACTCAGTGACAAGGAGCCCCTAACAAAGCAAACACTGAAAAGTTCTGGTTCATAATAAAAAAAGAACAAAATGTCCGTATAAAGAAATACTGAAGATCTCTGGTCTGCTAGTAAATCAGTAATTTACTGAAACAGTTAGAAAACTAGATCTGTTCTAGAGACAGTACATTTGTGTATAAAACACCTGTTGCTCTAGGGCTCTGATTCTAAGGGCTCTGTATTTGTGAGAGAAATAATAATAGCAATATTATTAATAATAATAATAGTTCAAAGCACATGCTGTTAGCTAAACTGGAGGCATCCATGTGTGATGCTACAGTACAGTCAGGAAACTGCAGAACCAAAATATTAATGTTGGAATGCTGGAGATGAAAGGACAAAGAACACAGGATGAGCACAGAGTCTGTGTTAGGAAACACTACTCTGAGTATACAAACTTTGGGAGACAAAATAAAATCTCCCCCAAAACCTGGTTATTTGTAGAAAAGCAACAAAGTAAACTGACATGGTTTTGCCCCTGTGAAGAGTCTGAGGTGCCATATCAGCTCTCTCTTTTTGCAAGAACAGTTTTCATTCCATGTGTGACTGGATTGTTGGCGGCACTGCCTCCTGGTAAGCAAGTTTACACATCTAACCACCCTGCCATTATGAGGGGGGGTATAGTTTGCAATGGCCACTGCTAAAATAACTACTGTCTCGCTTTCAACAGAATATTTCTCAGTAGTAATGTATGGGAAGGGATAGAAAAAGTCCAGCTGGGTTTTCAGAAAGATCAGCATTTGCCTCATTAATTTGCATGTCTGGATTTGGAAGAGTGAAATGGAGCTCTTAAAATCTGACTTAAAGCTCAGATGAGTTCTTTGGACAAAGTCACTAAACATGAAGTCATTAAATAACAAATTAGCAAAGTCTGATAACCGTAAAAACAGCAGCTTAAACCACAGGTACCTTAACCACTCAAAGCATGGGCAAATGAAAAGCAATTCGGAAACCTCAAACACATCAGCAAAACAGCTTCATTAGGTACCCATTTTTATCACAAGGGCATGTATGCTTTTCTATGGATTAGAGTGGGGGGAAGGAGATATGCAAGTGACAGCAAAGAAAAAGAAGAAACAATATTCAACGTATCAATAGAAGCACTGGTAACTCTGAGAAAAAATCTAGAAAGGCAGCTTTCACCATGCTGTCACTGAAATGTCAAGAACTGAAAACAAAGAGACACCTTGATTCTTATCAAGGTGTTTGGGGGAATATGTCCCTGTATTTGCATACTTTGTAAATATACACGATGACATCAAAGATATCTAATCTGTTTTGTGTCATTAGACAGGATGATGGTCTCTTCAGAGGCAGTGAAGTTTTATAACAGTCAAATCTTACGCATCAAAGTTCCATGCAGAAAGCTGGATGTTGTGATGTCCCCCTTGCAGAGTTCCACTGAAGATTTTGCTTTTGCAGGTTTCAGAAAACTTGTGCTTTAAGGCTCTTAGTCCTCGGTAGAGTTTGGGGACTCAGTGAGACCTGCGGTTCTGCAGGGCTCCACCCTATGAAACATGGAAATTCTGCAAGATTACAGCTGGAAAGCCAATGGGCTCCTTCAATGACACCTGTTTGAAAAAGCAGGTCCAGTAGGCTCCGAAGTCTGCGTTCAGGATTATTCAAAGATTTCGCAGTTATTTGGCTTGTGTAATATTAACCTTGATCCATGTCCTCAACTCTTAGGCAAAACTCATCTCATCAACACCATCTCTGTTCTTCATTTCCATGGAGCTTTGCCAATGTAAACACAGCTCAAGCTGAGCCTCATCAGACATGGTGTCATGGCTGTTGCTGGGCTGGATCATGACAGCTAAAATTTCTGAGCCACTATTTGACATAGAGTACAATCTAACATAGTAAAAACTTCATTGCTGGACTCTCAGCTTTGAGTGTCAAGTCAGCTGTTGGAGATGATGATGGAGCAGTTCCAGGGACACACATCTCTCCAAATTTGCAGAAAGAGCCTTGATGTCTGCACCTGGATTCTCACAGATCTTGCCGTCCACCTCTGACACTAGCATATCAAAACTTTAAAGAGCAAAATAAGATTCTTTTTCATATTCATGCTTTGTTCAGATTCAATGCAAAGAGTGGATTTTTTATTTTTTATTATCAGAGTTACATAAAACAAACAAGACATAAAATTGTGCTCATTTCTCAGATAAACTTTTCAGTTTATTTTTCAGATTATTTCATAGCTAACCACTTCTAAAAATGTTAAGATATACACAAGCACAAAAGGATTAAGGGAGCTTGCTGGGATTCTAATGTGTATATGTAGACATTGCCTTGCAAGGGAAAAATATTCATAATTTTCAATGGTGTTTTTACTGCTGCTACAGTGCTGTTCACATTGCATTTCTGAGCAAATTGGCAGCAAAAATGATTCCACCATCTATACAGTAACAGATTTAAGGGAATTGAGATGTTATACTGAGACATGGTTCTTCTGTCTGTGGCTTAAAAAGGTGGACAACTTATTCAAGCCCAGGGTAAACAAACATGTCAGGAAGTCTGATGAGAGACCCCAGAGTCTTTGCTAGGAAAGAAATAACAAAAATATTCTCCTTGCGCTTAAAAGGGAAACCAGGGGCCCACACTTTACAACCAGCTCGCTACAGACTTTTGGAGGGAATGGGCTTTCCAGTAAAGCAATGAACCAGCTTCCAGACCAGCTCGCCTTCCTCAGTGGCTGGCGATTGACAATACATTTATATTAACAGTGCTGGGAACTGCAAGTGTGATGTGAAATTAAATATTTATGATGTTATTGAAAGCGCTACATACTTATAAACTGCAAATTCCTGTTACTTTCACTGGCAAGCCTGTTCTCTACTCCAAACAGTACAGGCTCACAAAGTCTACGTGTTCAAGGGCTACAGTTTAAGCTCCAGAAAAGCAGCTTTCTGGCCTGGAGATAGATAAAAGCATCTGTAAAATAACGTCAATATTATTTTCTTATGAGCTTAATGCTTGCTTGAGAGTTTTAAAAATTAAGTTCCTATCAGGAAAAATATAGTCTCTCTCTCCCTCTCTCATGATGTCCTCTTCATCAGCCCCTGCCTGATGCAGAAAAATTTGAGTAAGGGGATAAGATATTAAGAGACAGCAATTGTATCAGTCAACAAAGCTCTGCTGGCAAACAGTAACTGAAGTCTATTGCTCTGCAGATTTCTTTAGTATGGCAACAACTGTTCTTTAGGTAGTTCATTGAGGTCAATAGCTGCCTTCAACAGATGCCTGGTAACAATGCACGCACCATGTCGGTAAGAACAAACAAAGCCAAACAGGGTTTAGGGTCATCTAACAAGACTCCCTATCCCAGTGACATAAGGACATGTAGAACATATGAAAATAAATCACTGAAGAGAATGGTCAAATTTTCTGGCTATACAATCAGTGAAAAAGCAGCATGTCTCAAAAATTAAAGGTCAAAGCAAGTGAGATCTTCCTTAGAGTGCCACAGCAATCTCCATTCCCCTGTCATAGAATCAGAGAATCATAGAATAGTTTGGGTTGGAAGAGGCCTTTAAAGGCCATCTAGTCCAAGCCCTTTGCAGTGAGCAGGGACATCTTCAATTAGATCAGGATGCTCAGAGCCCCGTCCAACCTGACCCGGAATGTTCCCAGGGACAGGGCATCTACCATCTCTCTGGGCAACCTGTGCCAGTGTTTCATCACCCTCACTGTGAAACATTTCTTCCTTGTATCTACTCTAAATCTACCCTCTTTTAGTTTAAAACCATTACCCCTTGTCCTTTCCCAACAGGCCCTGCTAAAAAGTCTGTTCCCATGGTTCTTATAAGCCCCCTTTGAGTACCGGAAGGCCACAGTAGGTGGAAGAACCTTCTGGAGAAGAGAAGGACCCTCCTCCAGGCTGAACAACCCCAACTCTCTAAGCCTGTCTGCATAGGAGAGGTGTTCCAGCCCTCTGATCATTTTGGTAGCCCCCTTCTGTACCCACTCCAGCGGGTCCACATCTTTCCTGTGCTGAGGGCTCAAGAGCTGGATGCAGGACTCCAGGTGGGGTCTCACCAGAGCACAGCAGAGGGGCAGAATTGCCTCCCTCAACCTGCTGGCCCCACTTCTTTGGATGCAGCCCAGGATACAGTTGGCCTTCTGGACTGCGAGTGCACATCGCCAGCTCATGCCCAGCTTTTCCTCCACCAGTCCCCCCAAGTCCTTCTCAGCAGGGCTGCTCTCAATCACTTCATCCACCAGCCTGTATTGCT
>NW_010545616.1:67693-68643 GCF_000687285.1 Phaethon lepturus
TTCTTCACAGAAGCTAGCGTGAGGCTATGTTTTGGATTTGGGATGAGAAAATGTTGATAAGGTGCTGATGTTTTGAGTTGTTGCTGAGTAGTTAAGGACAGTCCAGCTTCTCGTGCTGGCCTGCTAGTGAGAAGGCTGAGGGTGCACAGAGAGCTGGGAGGGGACACAGCTGGGACAGCTGACCCAGACTGGCCAAAGAGATATTCCCTACCATACGACATCATGCCCAGTACATAAACTGGAGTTAGCTGGGGGGCGGAAATCACTGCTCGGGGACGGGCTGTCGATGGCCGGATGGTGAGCAAGTGCTATATTGGGCATCACTTGTTCTTGTACATTCCTTTGTCGGTATTATCATTGTTGTTTCCTTCCCTCTTTCTGTCCTATTAAACTGTGTTTATTTCAGCTGACGAGGGTTTTTTTCCTAATTCTTTCCCCCGTCCCACTGCGGGAGGGGGAGTGAGTGAGCGGCTGCGTGGTGCTTAGTTGCCGGCTGGGGCTAAACCACGACAAACCATCCAACCAATTCCTCATCCACCCAACAGTCCACCCATCAAATCCATCTCTCTTGAATGTAGAGAGGTGTTGCAGGGAACCGTGTCAAAGGCCTTACAGAAGCCCAGATAGATGACATCCGTAGCTCTTCCCTTGTCCACTGATGTAGTCACTCCATCATAGAGGGCCACTAGGCTGGTCAGGCAGGACTTGCCCTTGATAAAGCCATGCCAGCTGTCTCAAATCACCTCCATATCCTCCATGGGCCTTCTAGGAGGATCTGTTCCATGATCTTCCCAGGCACAGAGGTGAGACTGACAGGCCAGTTGTTCCCAGCGTCCTCCTCACTTCTGTTTTTAAAAATGGGTGCAATGTTGCCTTTTTTCCAGTCTCCAGGGACTTCACCTGACTGCCTCAACTTTTCATATATCACGGAGAGTGGCTTTTGAACTACA
>NW_010545616.1:68674-85610 GCF_000687285.1 Phaethon lepturus
CTTGGCAACTACGTCAGCCAATTCTCTCATGACTCTGGGATGTATCTTGCCAGGTCCCATAGACTTACGTATGTTCAGGTTATGTCAAGCCCCTCTCCTACAGGTTTGATATTCACTTATATCCATTCAGGCTTTTATTGTATTACAGTTGGGTCAGAGCCAAACATTTCAGATTACCACTGAATTTCAACCTTTTCCTCTAAACTATGGGATGTGAAGACATGGGTCATATATGTTTCTAATCAGTAACAACAAAGCCAGGCCTTGGGGATCATCAGGAAAGCACCCAGAGTCCTGACAGAGAAAAGATTTCTGCAGTGCAGCTACCAAAGGCACTGAGGACAGCTGCCCCAGTCTCATTCCTTCTGCCCTAACCAACCACTGGTTCTTCTAGAGATGGTGCTTGGGTGCTGCGCTTCAATAAGAGTGCCCAGCTCACACCTATTGGGCTCAACTGGTTACAGAGAAAGTGCCGGGGGATAAACTTTGAAATTCACTTCCCAGTTCTGTAGCTATATCAGTCCTACAAATCTTGGAATGACTAGATTGGGCAATCATTTGTTTCTCTCACAGCTCACAGTGCAACAGCCTGTTAAGCCAACCCAGAGAGATTGTAAAAGAAAGGGATGGAGCTATGTAGCAAGAGTTGATGCTGCAGCAAACCCCTGAGTTCAAGGCATGTGGAAAGTCTGCCTGCTACTTGCAATTCTGAAAGCATCAACATGGACATTTGGGAAGTCATTGATATGCTCCTGGGGCAATCCTGCCTTATTTTTATTTTGTAAAGTACAGAGCATACTTACACATCTACACAGATGTATTTTACTTACTATGACAATAAACCCTTCAGAATCTGCTGTTAAGTACTCTGTGATTTTCTCAGAAGGTGGCTGAATGAAGTTATAGTGTCTGTTTTGCCATAAACATCCATAGCAAAATGCATACAAACATTTCACGTCCATCAAAGACAATAAAATTAATTTCCTCAGCACCTCCTTTCATTGTCCATATCACAGTGTTCACAGCTTCTGCTAATCTAGTAAAATAATGTGGCGTGCCTAGATTCTCATTTTGCAGGATTAGCTGATTTTTCCTACCAGCCACTAGAAAGGATTTACCTAGTTAAAAACGGGCTATTTGAACAACAGGTTTCTAAGAGATTTACCTGACTTCCAGTAAAGCCAGGTTCTGACCTGGCCCAAGTTGTAAGCAGAATATATATATAGTACAAAAGAGAACGAGTAAGTCTGGTGGGCATGTCAACTGTGCAGTTGTGACTCACAGATAAACTGACTGGGAGACAGGGGAAGGAATTTTTCCTCAAGTCAGGTTTGCATAGGCACTGGAGCTACTTTGTTTTCTTTCCCATAGACCCAGACATCCTTATTTGCCAGAACTGATGGCATTCACCAGCACCTGTCTATTGCAAGAGTGTTCGGCAGTAGGATCATTTTAGTCCTCCTATTTACTGACTGCAACTAAGGACAGCTAAACTTTCCAAATATACCAATGCTTGAAGCATAATTAGCCTGAAGCTGGTTTTAGACTGTCAGTTCAACACAATGGGCTTCATTGTGACAGATAAAAGATGAAGTGTTTTTTATGGACTCACCATTGCTGGGTAACAAGCAGTGACTTTGCTTACAGAGACTAGCACTGGTCTCTGTAGATCAAAGAAGAAAGGTCACTTGTGCTCAGCCACATCAAGAAGCCAAAGAGGAGTTGCTTCAGAAACCTAAGTATCCACCCAAATATGTGCTGAATGTAAGGTCTAAGGTTGTAAAAAGCATCCTAAAACCTAACCTCTGCCAGTGAGGAAATTTATTTCCAACTGTAACAATGGATTCATTATAGTAATTTTCTTCATCAAATGCCATGCAGCAGGTGGAAATAGGTCAGTGCTTAGAGGAAAAGCTCTCAGTAAATAACCAAAGTATTTTTAAGTGAAAAAGCCCACAGTGAGTTGTTTTTCTCTTTCCTCTCCCCCAGTCCTATTTGTCATCATTTGGGCTCACAGGTCATCTACCAAAAAGACTTGAAAAAACCTTTCATCATGATCTCTTCTCAAATCACAGTGAATTCCCTCAGCATAATGCCTGTTTTTTTTCATTTCTTGCTAAATAAAAAGAATTTCAAAACTGGAGGCAGATTGCTTTATTTCTACATAACTGAGAAGTTGAGATTTATTTGATGTGATCTCCAAGTGAAGTGTAGAGGGAAAACAGGATACTGTATCTGGCAGCAAATATGTGGCAATCACGCAAAGTAAACTCTTGATATGTCTGTAATCTCTTTGTTGGCTTATCCCTGATTCAATTTAAGGCTCTGGAAAAAGCCACCAAACCTCTTCATGTGAAGTGTGAGATGGAACTTATTAGTCATGGCAATTTGCTTCTCATGGGACGCCGTCAGTCAGAGAGCATGGTGTACTGAAAGAAACAAACCTAGAGGTGCAAGTCCTGAGTCTCTTAGACCTCCTTAGAGTTAACAGTGAGAAGAGAGTTCCAGGTAGTTTTACACGTAGAAGTTAAGCATATGAAGGAAAACCTGAGGGAAAGTTTGACTTACAAACTTTTGAGCTTTGGCTTCTGACAAACTTTTTGGCTTTTAACATTCTTGTTGCTTTTTGTTTTCTTGAGCTCTTAGTAGTATGCAATCAAACACATTTGCCTTAAACCCATTAAATCAGAGGGATGGGAAGGGTGGTTGCACATTGTTAAGGGGATGTTAATTCTAAAAGGGTGCAGCTAGGAACCAGAGGTACTTCCAATCTCTCCTCCAGGCATCATTTTCCTTGCAATTTTTTCATATTTTTTTTTAGTTCTCAGCTGACAAAACACTATTCACTGAGAAAAATGGACTAATCTATGCCTATTTGTATTTTCAAAAATGACATGTTGTCCACTCTGTTCCTCCTATCTCATTCTAGATGGGTGAAAAAAAAACAAAATTATTTCAGGCAGACAGGACATATACATGGGCAACAGGTACTCCAGATACTTACAAATCCCATTAGTCTTTGGTGGAGGTGACACAAGAGTAGGATATTTGTTAGACACATTAAAACACTACCAAGGCTCATGGGACTTGAAAGAACCAGCAGGATGAGCCAGGACTTCCCTCCTCACCCAAATATCCTGAGCCTCACCTAAATCCCACATGAAGCGCCTATACAGCCTGGCTGCAGGGCAGCTTGGCCACCATGCATTAGTTTGGACCTGCCATGACTGTGTAAGATGGAAAAGCAAATGGGACCCTGATTGTGTAGCAGCCCATGGGTCCCAACTCTGCTGGTTTAGTTAGGGCCAGAGGAGGGAATTCAGTAGAGGAATTTGTGAGGAAAGGCAGAGACCCACAGCGGGGACTATCAAAATGAGTGCAAGGGAGCTGTGCAGCAGTAGCTGAGACAAAAGACCAGACAGAGAGCACAAACTCTCTCTCCCACCTTCAGGAGAGCTCGAGGGAGCCATGGCCACCAACTCCTACCTCAGCAGGGCCTGCGCGGAGTCCAGTCGCCCTTACTCCTCAGGAGCCACCCCCCCGTATGCCCTCGCTCGTGCCTCCCCTCGCCCAGCCGCTCCACCTGCCCCGCCCAGGGGGCGCCCCTCCCCTCCCAGCTGCGGTGCCGGAATGTTCAGCGTCCAACCGCCAACTGCCAACGGCCAACTGCCACCCGCCAGCCCCTCACCTCCCCGCTGCAGCATCTCTGCACCGGGCCTTTTCCAGCCTTCCCCTATCTCTGCCCCAGCCAGGCCCCGGCCCCAGCAGGGGAAGCGGCAGACTCCCAGCAGCAGGCTTGCAATGCTCAGGCACCTTCTGCAGCCCTCCCGGGAATAACCCACACGTGTTAAGCAACGGATTGAAACCTCGTGCAGCAGCAATCACTGCCCTGGGGTCAGGCAGAATGGCCTCCTCCATGGGACAGGAGGGTCAAGGCAGGGTTTAGGGCAATATGAAGTGGCAGTTTTGCAAAAGAAACTCAAGAGCGCTTGAAAACAGCTGTTTTCTTCACTGCCCAGCTCAGTGCAGTGCACTGCCAGCTCCGGTGTCTCATATTCTGCTAGCAACACAGCCGTACGCAGACTGACAAAAATAACCATGGACAGAGTCATGTTTTTCCTTTAACTGCTTTTTGTCTCAAGGTGAAGCACTTTGTATTTGGGGGTGCTCTTTGTACGGCAGAGTAGGGTAAAATTACTAACCGTGAGGGTGAGTTATGGTGGCCTAGCGAGATGCTTGCTTCACATCCACCAGCAGGCCCTTCAGCATGAGGCAATTTCTTGGGGTGAGCTGCAGGGCTGTATTCATGCCCTTGCTCGGCACCTCCTCCTCCAATGCACACAACACCTCGGGAGGCATCCATCTTACTGCACATGAACACATTTAGGATGAAAAAAAGACAGAACCAAACTTTATAGAGATTGGTTTTCTTCATGATTTCAAGTTATTTAGTGAAAAAGCAAAAAACTTGCAAGGTTTCATTTGGGTTTGTTGTCCACCTTTTTAGCTTCCTCCCTTTTTTTTCCTCCTTTTTTCCTTTAAAGAACAGGCAAGTATTTTTTAAAACAACAGCTCACTTAGTTGGAAAATAAAGGAAGAGGCAGTGAGAAATTTCAAGTTAAATGGGAAAAATATTTTTGGCAAATTTTAAGGAAAACACTTCCAAATGTTGACCACTCTTTAAAGTGAATTCCTTTAGCTAATTTCCTTAATTCTTTTCCTGATTTATGAGACAAGCTGCAGAAACAGATGGACTGAGTATTATACTTGACAGTATTTAGCATCCCTCTGTAAATTCTTAACCCTCTGTTCCTGTTTCTCTTTCCTTTTCCTCAGCTAAAACAGTGCTGAAGGGGATGTCAGCCTAAATTCAGGGCTGTGCTGAGAAAGTAACCACAGCCTACGCAGGAACAGTATGGTGCATAACCAGCAGCTCTCTTATGCAGTTCTCAGCATAAGTAAGAGAGGCAGGGCAAGACAAAGCCGATTACAGCTAGGAGAGAGATGATTCTAAAAGTATAGATGCTAGTCCTTCCAAACTACAGAGCAGTCCATGAACAGATATGTAACCTTGCTACAATCTGGAGCAGCCCCTTGGGTATCCTTATATTAAGGGCCACATAAACCTTGAGGTACTTAAGATGATGATAGAGGAATCATAGCGGCACAGACCCAGTTTTTATTCTCCTCTGTCGGGCTGTCCCTTCTTTGCAGTTTTCTAGGAGGCACAGCAGAGAGCCAGCCCCAGCATCCCCATCTTCCAAAGTGACTGTAGAGATATTCCACTACCTCAGTAAGCTCTATCCTCCTTAGCATCCCAAGAAACAACAAATAAATGCTATGATGGGCTGGTGCAGGCTCACTCCAGACATCTTTGTTTAAGAAGGAAATAGGCTGAGTTCTCTTCTGTGACTTTCCCAGTCCTCCAGTTGTCTCACCACATTTTTGTTCTTCCTGACAGAAAAAATCCACTGACCCATCTGTCAATGCCATCTCTGCTTCAGTGAGTTGCTTTAAGCGTTTGTTCACAGAGGGCTGA
The DNA here is from genome assembly GCF_000687285.1 of Phaethon lepturus. Classification (NCBI taxonomy): domain Eukaryota; kingdom Metazoa; phylum Chordata; class Aves; order Phaethontiformes; family Phaethontidae; genus Phaethon; species Phaethon lepturus. Next base: position 74,214 of record NW_010545616.1, read on the forward strand.
ATAATGGACCAGTGCCAAAGTCCTAATCAAGAGAAAAGCTACTAGTAGTTGCAGCTTCTCAGCATTATACATGTATCTGAGTGGGACTGATTAAGACCGTTGTTTGGAACAGGGGAACTGTGTCAGTGGTGCCACATCCCAGAAATTAGTTTAAGCTGAGGTAATGTATGTGCCAACATACAGCAATATGTCTGCTAGCTCAACAAATCTGTTAAACAAATGTCTGGGAGAAACCAGACCATCAATATTTTCAGGCATTTAATCCAACTAAGAGTTGCGCAACTGAGGGGACCCTTACAGAAGTCCCAATTTATACACAGCTTAGTAAAACACTAAAAACTTTGCATTTTATTTATTTTTTAAGGGGAAAAAAATCTGAGAAAAAAAATTTGGTGTCCAGACTCAGTTTAACTAGACAGGAAGAACGGTCTAGTTCTCAAAGTATGGCATTTGCCACCAGGGACTCCTGAGTTTTAATCCATCCCCCCTGCAACCTCTTGTAGCACCTTTTAGAAAAGTCATTTAATTCTAGTCCAGACGGTGAACTTTGTATGCTGCTGAGCAGATTAGTCATACAAGTGTGTTCCTTTCTGTGGGACTACTCATGTGAGTAAGTTATCAATGGGGACGGGAGAGCAAATCTGGCCCTCTGTATGGAGTCACACAGAGGGAGAAAAAGCTACCACAAATTTTAATTGGTCTGGCCTCCTTGGAGGAAGAATTATCTACAGTGACGCTAGAAGAAATAGCAAGAAAATTAAGAAACCTTCCTGACGGGAAAAATCTGTTAATCGGAACAGCAGTCTCTTAAGTAACAGAAGCTTTGTTGACTGCTTCAAATACAATTAAACTGGACTAAGGGATTTGAAATGGGGGGAATCAAACGGACCCATCTCATCAGGGACACTGAGTAAATGAGTTAGTAAGCTCTTCTGTTTGTAGCATCCGTCACGTCTTGCACCAGGCAACTAAGACACCTGAGAGAAGAGCACGCTTGCTGGCAACGCAACCAGAGCCAGGAACCCAACCAAAAGACACTTAGAAATGTCATTTCTCTTTTGAACAAGAAGTGGAGCATTGTTTTGTAGCCTTTTGTAGCCCTTGGTCTAGTTCCTCAACTGGAACTAGACCCTCTAAAAATTTATTTTAGTTAATTAGCAAGTGGAGGTAATATTTTCTGTGCCTGAAGCTGTGTTCTGCTGGACTTTTTCCAGCAACTGACTGTTGTGAGTCAGTTCCAAGTGACCAACGTGGTTAACAAACCATTAGTGGCCTGAACTGAAACTGAGCAGGAACAATTTCAGTTCCAGATAAACCTGAACTGGAACAGAGGTAAAAAACCAACTTGCTTGGACCCCCCGATGTGGCACATCCTTGCTGACACTGCAATTACCTAATCACATGGATTTACTTGAGGGGAAATCTAATGTGAAGCAATTTTTCTCTACAAAACCATGTTTTATTCACCACATTACCTTTCTGTCACTGCCAGTAGGTTATCTGTGTCTTCATTACTTGCCTTTCTCCCACAGGATCCTAAAATACTAATTAAACTTCCAGAGCCCAGGGAGATATAGGTTTCTTCTTCTGTAAAAAAAATGAGATGCCATACAGAGAATCCAAACCAGGGCTGGAAGCAGAATGTGGGAATCGTGGTGCCAGTCCAGTTCCCTGCCCTACTCTATCTGTGCAGTTCAGTAAGGTGCTGGTGCTCTAGGTACTTGCAAAGACCTGCTTTGCTCTATAAAGAGCACAACAGGCAGGTTCTGAGTAATTCAACCCTCAAGAATACCGCCTTCAAGAGCACATCTTTCTCAGGCAACAGCTATATTTTGTGCCAATGACCATGTTCAAGTAAGGTTCAATTCTTTCTTCCTTTTTTCTCCCCCAAAATTAGGAATATTAAGTAGATTTTCTGGGTTGTGACTTACAGTAGTCTAGATCTGAGCTGGGCTGTAAAAATGTATTTAGACAGGAAAGTGTACAACTGAAGCAATTTGTGGCTCAGCATCCTGGTGGGAGTTACAGTTTGCATGAGACTGATATTGTGTATTATTACTAGGCTTTGATTATGACACTTGGATGACTCATAACCAGAATATTTTCTAAAAACCTTCTTATCCTCATACAGAGATTGGGGAGAAGAACATGTGAAGGTGAACTCAGTGAATGAATATATTGCCTTGTGCTGCAGACAATAAAGCTTTTAGTTCACTTGGAATTTACTAAAGTTACAGTATACTGGAGGACATGTATCATAGTTTATTCGTTCTTTCCATACCAGTGAGGCCTCCCTCTGAGCAGAGCTTAGTCCGTCTTCCATCTGGAAATATTCCCCTTTCAGAAGCCCATGACCTGGGAGGGTGGTTGTTCTCATTTTGGGGGAAAGAAAAGAAAACCTCCATGAATTCCAAGGACTTAGTGTCCCTGATCATGTTGTATTATCCAGAATCAAAAAGCTTAATCACCATTTACACTAAAGCCTTTAGCACTGCTCAGGCAGAAAATTATACGGTCTCCTGCTCTCATATTCCTGCACTCTTACAATGTCAAGAGCTTGAAAGTGCCTTTGAGTTAATAAAAATCAGGCTTGCAGTTTTTACAAGCGAGTGTATGAAGGATGGCAGAGAAGTCTGCAGCCCAGAGAGTTATGTTTGCACTGTCCAGATACCAAAACTAGTTCAGAAACAGTTTAGCATGGAAATCCACTTGGGCTAATTTAACCTCGCTGATAAGATGAGACTCCTTCATACACAGGACTGAGATTACTTACAGCTGGCTCACGTGTCTCTCCAACATACTACACTTAAGGAATGCTTGTACATTATATGGCAGAAATTATGCTGCATTATCCAGTCCAAACTCAGATGGGGCATGAGGGAGCTAATACGCTGTACGTGTTAAGTCATAGAAAGTTCACACAGTCACCCAGCATATTCAGATACACAGCATGTAATTAACAAGTTACAGGAGACTGAGAGCTGTAACTGGAAAGCCAGTTGCTGGACAGCCTGAAGAACAAGTCTGTGCTTAACACTCAGAAGTGTTAGGCCTGCTTGGAACGTGTAGAGGAAAACAAGTTAAAGAAGAGGGCAACAATTGTATGTTTTGTGCAGCACTTGGCTGCACTGCCAGTGAAAGGAAAAACAGACTCAAGTTCATAAGCACTTCACTGATCCTTCGCTTTGTTTTCCCTTACCTTACCCTAACACCTTTCAAATTACCTTAATAACATAAACGACTCGTTGCATTACACAGATGTTTAGTATTTGCAGCAGTTTTAGGGAGGAGTGATAGTCACACAATGGCATCTGCAGCTGATTTACATTTATTTATCCAACAGTGTTTTCAAGTCTCTTGCCCAAAATCAAAACAGTCGCCCTCTCAGGGAATGCAGTGTCAAAAGAACGCATACACGCAAGGCTGTCTGAAATTTTAATTGCAGAAAGGTCAGGAAGTTCAGACTGAAGGTTCCCAGAGCAGCTCTAACCCCTTTCCCCTCTGTGTATCGTGTTGGTACAATAGGGTCTTTCATTATATAATCGCGCGGAATGGGCAATTCAGCCTGCTGTTCAATATGTAAAACCACCTCATACGCTGCAAAGGATTTCCACTCCTTTTCTGTCACCTCAAAAGAATTTCTCTGCTACCTCTTTGGATTCTTAGGGGTGCTAATCATGTTCTGAAAAACCCTACAGAACTAGTTACAAGGGAGCCTGCTTGTCTAAGTAAGGACATAAATTCAGCAAGGTGCTAAGTACATTCATATCTTGAAGAACACTGCTGGACTCACTGATTAATGCACTCACTTCAATTTAGGCACATCTTTAAACAGTACCCAGATGAGTTACAGTACCCCAAACATGGAGGAGGGGGTTGATTCCAAGTTCTCCAAATTGTTGCTGCGATATACAAAAGTCAATGAAGTAGGTTGTAGTGAATGACTTTTAGTGATGACAAAAAAATCCAAACAACTGTTTTAGGATGGGTTTGATGAGTTCATGAACACTAATTTGGTCTACACATCAGTGCCTCTGTTCCATATCAGCAGTTCAGGTGTTACTGCCATCTCCCAGCAATTCCGGATCAGCTACCAGAGCTGATGCTCTGTAGGAGATTTCAAAAGCTCTCAGAAAAGATGTGAATTGTTTTATGAGGGCAGCCAACCAAAGCAAGCCTCTGCTTCTGCAGACAGGTCAGTGGGTCCAACTCCTTCACCTAGCATGCATGGAATGCACAGGATGCTTCTATGAAAGCCTCGGTGTGAAAAAGATGCCTCCTTTTTTCCATACAGTTTATGTACGTGTTCATTTGGGAAAGAACAGAATTATTAGACTGTCCTCTGTACCAGCTTAAAATATTTCCAAAAGGCCAGAACATTAAAAACAAATAAACAAAAACTCAACAAAAAAGGATACTTTCCATATCAGTAAGTCTTTCAGATTGGTGATAATGTACAAAAATAAAGTGTGAAACGTCTTCTTTTCTTACTACACTTCTCAGTTCTATTATAGCAGAGCTTGCAAGCTGCAACTAAAGCTGTCTTACTGTGCTAAATTCTCTACACAGACAAAGAAATGAGAGCCCTCGTTAGTGGTTCTAACATTACATTGATAAGACAAGTGTCAGAAGTTTTACAAATGGGAAAACAAGATGTGAGGAGGGTTAAGTAATCTCTTTCAGGCCATACACAAAGCCTATGGCTGAGCTGGAAGTGACACCGAGGTTTGTGTCAGTTCCAAGAGTGTGCCTTCACTGTCAAGTAACTTCCTTCCCAGACAATCTGGGAACACCTGTCCATCCATGCGGCACAGAGGTGTGATTACCCCTCATGTTCTTTCTGGAGTGAGCCAAATGGGTCTCTGCAAGAGGACACCCACGTACTATTTATAGGACAGTTCATTCTATGGTCCACTCCAGATAGTTGATACAGATATAAACTGTAGGTACACACCACACCAAAACCAAGTTCACCTTGACAGCATGATCTTAGCATACTTTGCACTCTCAAGCGTTCCCACAAACCCTCATGATACATGCACTGCGTGTAATTTATAACACTGAATTCATCTGATGGCAACATCATCCCTGTGAGCTGCAATACAGTCCTTGTTGTTGCAGGCATTTTGAATGGAAAAAGTATTTTAAAGTATTGATTATATCTAGGGCTAAATAGGTGAGGTCTAGGGGAAGTGAAAAGGCGTGCACATTGTCAGCCTTTTCTAGAGAAAGTCAGCCTTGAGGAGTATGGCTATAAGCCACACTACACTGTTTGGTCTGGGAAAGGTGCATTTGGCAATGTAGGAGTGTTGACATGATCAAGTGGAAGACTGAAAAAGCAGAAGAAAAACAAATCATTAATTTTCACTAAATTGACTTATATTAAAACTAATTTTGAGCCATTGTAGGAACAAGAATTGAGAGATAAGGTACATCATTCCAACATGAGTAAGCCATCAGCTTTGATAAAAGCAAATCTCCACTGATGTTGAGTGTGATTTACACAGTTTGGATCCAGATTCAGGTTTTGAACCTCCTCTTCTACAAATAAATGTTAAGAGTGCTTTGATCAAGCATGAAGTGTAAATGCAATACAACAGATGTGAAAGTCAGGTAGGATATAATTACAAACACCCCCACTTCTCCAAGCTGTGAGGTATCCAGATACTAGCTTTACCTCCTGTTGTTCCCCATCTCTGAATGTTAAAATGTCTTGCCCTCAAAGACATTCCTGCACAAATGGAAATAAGACATGCTGAGTCAGAAGTAGAGTTAGTCTTCTAGGGTGTGATATGCTAATTCTACAATACACTATAGCTCAAGCACTAAAGCAGGGTTAAATTATAATATCATCTGATTAAAGAAAGGAAAAGGACCAGACCTTACATTGCACAAAACAAATGACTCATTACCAGCCAGATGTTTGAGCAAGTGTCTACCTCATCCATTAACATGTGGTGCTTCTAACTCTCCAGGAAACCTTCCCTCATGGCACTGCTGTGGCAAAACAAATGCTTAGTTTAATCAGTCTTCCCAACCTACTTGCTGACACCATGCTCCCAAGAACTGTGGGTCACATCCCTTGTCTTCATAATTCCTTGCAACATTTTCAGCAGCTAGGCACCATGTCATGAAGAATTTGTAGGCAGATCTCAAGAAGATTTAAGATTTGTGGCTTGCATGTAACAATGTGCTTTTGCCCAAAACAGCATGTGCATAATCCTAGCCCAGCAGCCTCGATAGAACTCATTATTAGAAATTAACGTTAAGGCAAATTTAGGTTAAACATAATATAAAAAAATTAATATGAGGGATGTCAAGCTTTTGAATAATGACTGGATGTATAATAGGCTCTCCTTTGCTTGAAAACTTTGAGTCAGGAAGTTTTTCTTGAAGGTAAGTCCTAGCTGAGAGACTCAAGGATTTGAAGAAGAGATTATTGTGAAATCTTAGGCCACACAGAATGGAGGACAAGTAATGAACATAGATTTTCCTCTGCATAATATCTGTTTACCTATATAGCAACTCACTGGTTGTGCAAAATCCTAAGAGACTCTGTCTACAAAGGTCTAGACTTAGGCCAACAGGCCATTTGGGCAACCTAGGAAAGCCATAATATGTGATTAGCACCTGTTATAAGAGAAATTAACTTCCTTCCCAGGAGAAGAGGGAGAAAAAGGGAAACTCAGTGAGCACTGGTAGAAGTGCCTCTTGGTTGAATTACTAACGTATGATGTAATGCACCTTGGCTCTCCCTTCCAGCCTGAGAGCCGTTCAGACTACCGCTCCAGCCTGCAAATAGCCAGAACAAGGACTATACAGACATATGTGAGCTCATACCCAGGGAGAGGTTGTGGCTGAGGTCAGGGCAGTGTTACAGACTCCACTGCAGTGTCTCCTTGTTAGTCATGGTAAATCAAGTGGTGTTGATCAGAGCTGTGGAACGGCAATCAGGTCCAGGATATAATTCAGATAAGGTGCAACCCCATCTACTTACTCCTGACTTTCCCCTCCCAAGCAATTTAAAAATATTAGATAAATACCAAAAGTCAAAACTTTAGCTGAAAAACCTGTCTAGCAGCCCATATCACCTTGGCCAGGGGCCTTCTGTAACAGATCCCATGTTTATTCACAGGAATCTTCCAGGGGCCTGTGGCTAAATCCAGAGGAATTCAGGGGGACTTTTTCCAGTGTTTACATGAGGGCAAGAATTCACACCTGAATAACTAAGTGATCAGTAAATGCATTCCTTTAAAGTTTTGTTTAGCGCTCAATTGACAGCTTTCCATATGGTTCTTCCCCATTATGAAATCTGTATAGGAGCAGTGTAAATCTATCTCAATGTTACTTTTTAAAATATCTTTAGGGTTCAGTTGTCCATAGGTCTCACAGTCTGCCTTGCTGCAGGATATGCTGCAGTTGGAGCTGTTAGTGCTTGTTATTATACAACTGCCTGCTAGAACATGCTTAGTCTGTTAAGGGTATAGAAATTGAGCTTGAATATTGCTGGGCTGTAGTGTAACTTCTATAACTGACTCTGAAGAATGGAAGAGTGATATAATGGCACATTCATCAGGTGAGTATTCCTCAGTAGCACCTCACTCTTCCACAGCTTTGATGCATGCTTATTTTTATATAATACATTGGCCATCTGGGTGCAGTATCTCTAGCTGGTGACAGGGCAGGTCCATAACATGTTCGTATACAACATTTGCATCCTGAGGAGTAAATGATGAAGCCCTGTTGCGAGTCAGGTTGTCTTGTGGGTCAGGAGCCATACCAACTGTCTGTTCCCTCAGCACCATCACTCTGGGCTTTCTCCTTTTTTTTCTCCCTGTCCTTTCTCTCTGCTGTTTCAGAGCCTCTGAATCCTCAGGAGACAGCATTATGGGTTGTCTACCATAAGACTGCAGTGGGAGTAAGGAGGCCCTTGAGCTAGGAAGCTCTTGAGCTTTTAAGGACGATCCTAGATGATTCTGGGTCTTTTAAGGGGGGGGATGTGTGTGAAGACAGGAAGGATTCTTATTCCCATTAAATTACAATGAAATATGCACTCAAGTTTTGTTTTCTGTAAGTAATCCTGTAATCCTGTTGATTCTGTACAAACCAAGACACATATGGATCATATTCTTTTTTGCAGTACAGGCATGAATAATGATGGAGAAAATAAATGCATGGGTCAGATCAGCTCAGTGCGAAGTACCCATATTATGCCGCTATGCTTCTGACAATAGCTACTTTCTAAAGAGCTTGAAAAGTCTTCCTATGAAGATTTTTCTATTTAGAAAACAAGAGATTGTAATTTGCATTTGGGAAGCATTCTTTTAACAAAAATATTTGGCTTTTATATCCATGCACACATGTGCAAACACACAGTATGACAGCACGGTAGAGTCTTTGCTTATATTTTAACGGTTGTAAATGTTAAGAAATTAGGCATTAAACTGTAGATGGAAACGGACTTCCTGCAAATTTAATGGAAACTGTGGTTGGATAAAGGACATGGGCATACGGCTGTGTTCTTTATCGAAAGAGCCTGAAGTCCATTGGGTTAATGGTTTTCATCTGGACATGAGCTGGCAATGTGCACTCGCAGCCCAGAAGGCCAACGGTATCCTGGGCTGCTTTCAAAGAAAAGCGTGGCCAGCAGGTCGAGGGAGGAGAATCTGCCCCTCTACTGTGCTCGGGTGAGACCCCACCAGGAGTCCTGCATCCAGCTCTGGAGCCCTCAGCACAGGAAAGACAGGGACCTGTTGGAGTGGGTCCAGAGGAGGGCCACAAAAATGAACAGAGGGCTAGAACACCTCTCCTGTGAGGACAAGGTGAGAGAATTGGGGTTGTTCAGCCTGGAGAAGAGAAGGCTCTGGGGAGACCATATTGTGGCCTTCTGGTAGTTAAAGGGGCTTCTAAGGAAGATGGGGACACACATTTTAGCAGGGCCTGTTGCGACAGGACAAGATGTAAAAGAGGGCAGTTTTAGACTAGATGTAAGGAAGAAATCTTTCACAATGAGGGTGAAACACTGGCACAGGTTGCCCAGAGAGGTGGTAGATGCCCCATCCCTGGAAACATTCCAGGTCAGGTTGGACGGGGCTCTGAGCAACTTGATCTAGTTGAAGATGTCCCTGCTCACTGCAGAGGGGTTGGACTAGATGGCCTTTAAAGGCCCCTTCCAACCCAAACTATTCTATGATTAGTATGACAAAATGCATGTTTTGCTGGATGGGTTTGTTTTCTATTCAGTCATACCTGTACACAGGAGAAAGCAGTAAGAAGAGAACAATAAAATAATAACTGGTGTAATTTAGCATGAAATTTGACTTATCTGATTTCAGCAATTATCCTAATATCTTAAATTTTAGCTTATTTTAATTCTTGCAAAATAACCTGTGAAATTATATGCAGTCCACTTGACAAGTGCATTTCCCTCATCACTTGTTATACTGCATTTGGTCTTCTGTAAGCTACTTTTTGTTTCCAAAAATATAAGAATTGCCACATAGGATTGGTTAAACCTGTTCTGGTATTTTGTATCCATATATCCATATATTACCATTATCATTGGTTTGGGAAAGCTGCTGCAGCCTCAGCAGTAAATACTAAATAACCAGCTATTAATTGAAATTAGTCCTTCCACTTTTCCCTCCATTGGTGAGAAATTGGCTATACCCAGCACAATATACTTCATGGCATTTTCTGTCAGTCACACCCTCTGCCCCTCTGTGGTTTTCTTCCCTTATGAAATTCCAATTCCTTCCTGTATACCACCAAATTCCTGGCCTCAGCTACAACCTCAGTCACTGCCTAGGTTGTTCTTTTATTCTCTTTGAGATGTGAACCAGACTTTACCTCTTCAGAATACTACTTACCGTTTCAGTTTGATGTTAATCTGGGACAAATTTCCCCCCACTTTCACGTTCCTCAAAATCATTGCACATAATGTGACAGCAATAGGATTAGGTCCATGGCACACAAAGTTGATCCTACTGATTTACACAGCCTCTGTGGCAGTGATTCAATATTCAGTAACAGTGCAATGTTTTTGGATCATTTCCTGATTTTTCTCAAGCATCTTCATTCTGACTGCAACAACCTCAGTCTCCCTCTGTATGGAAATCTTCTGCCCTTAGTCACATTTGTTACTTAACTCTGGAATGTATGGCTATTTTGGAGGTGAACAGAGTATTATAGTGCCACTGATTCATATAATGCTTCTATAATGTTCAATGCATTATTTCTCATTCTGATGTAATAAGCACTCTTTTTTTAAGTCTTAGTAAACGAGCAAGTAATGCAACACTTGCTGTTTTCTGGTCATCCATCATAGAAATTGTCATGCATAAGAGAAGCCCATTTTTTCATTTGCAGCTCATCCATCCTGTTCTTTGGTTCCATCAGGGCTTTTAGTGTGTCTGTTATCCAGCCTCAGTGGCTTGCTTCTCTTTGATTTGTTCATTCAGAGCTCCTAGTTTCTAACAGTATATTATCTTTATTGTCTGAAGAAACTAACTCCAGACTTCTCAGCACTGTTCACTTTGCCAAAGGCCAAGGTGATGAAGGTTTTCTGCAGCAAAATCCCTTAACTATGCTGCATTCGATACACATGGGGCCCATCCAGCCAACTTCAGAAACACCACCAAAAAATAGGTTGCTGGGGCATTTTGTCAAAGGGGAGGAGTGATGAGAGGGATTAGTACTAACATACATGCCTTTCACCAGTCAGTAGTTCAAATCTGTGATACACAAAACTTGGTTAGTCCTCAGTCTCTTTGGTGGTTTTTTGCTCCCTCCAGTTATAGACTCATAGAACCTTTGGGTTGGAAGGGACCTTTTAAGGTCATCTAGTCCAACCCCCCTGCAGTGACCAGGGACATCTTCAACTAGAGCCCCGTCCAACCTGACCTGGAATGTTTCCAGGGATGGGGCATCTACCACCTCTCTGGGCAACCTGTGCCAGTGTTTCACCCTCATTGTGAAAGATTTCTTCCTTACATCTAGTCTAAAACTGCCCTCTTTTACATCTTGTCCTGTCGCAACAGGCCCTGCTAAAATGTGTGTCCCCATCTTCCTTAGAAGCCCCTTTAACTACCAGAAGGCCACAATATGGTCTCCCCAGAGCCTTCTCTTCTCCAGGCTGAACAACCCCAATTCTCTCACCTTGTCCTCACAGGAGAGGTGTTCTAGCCCTCTGTTCATTTTTGTGGCCCTCCTCTGGACTCACTCCAACAGGTCCCTGTCTTTCCTGTGCTGAGGGCTCCAGAGCTGGATGCAGGACTCCTGGTGGGGTCTCACCCGAGCACAGTAGAGGGGCAGATTCTCCTCCCTCGACCTGTTGGCCATGCTTTTCTTTGAAAGCAGCCCATAATACCGTTGGCCTTCTGGGCTGTGAGTGCACAT
>NW_010545617.1:0-17621 GCF_000687285.1 Phaethon lepturus
GCTTATAGCCATCCATTGCAGCACTCCATTGTCAGTCCACCAACTACAGGCTATCGCTCACAAGTCCAGCAAGGATACTGCAAACCCTCCTGCAGCTCAAGGCTTCTCACCAGACTGAGCAATGGATTTTCTCAGTGGTGTTTACCCTTTCAGTTTGCCTCATGATAGCCTGTGCAGGTCTGAGGGCAGTGCATAGCTCTTTGTTGTAATGTGCTGCCATTACTCGGTTGCCGAGTGTTTGATTTTACAGCCAATGCAGTTTGCACAACGAATAAGATTGCTATTAAGATGACAACTACAGGATGCAAAACCAAGTTCAAAACTCCCGTAGTGGCAGGACACCATTCTCAGAGGGATCGCAGGCAGCAGCAGTGCTCAGTGGTTTGGACTGCACAGCACTGTGGCAGATCAGATTGCTTGGTGTGCAATATTCGCTACCTTCAGGGCTTGTTACACCACAAGCTGGACTTCTAGCATTAACAGTTGAGTTAGCATTTGTTGCAATTTTTTAAATAACACACCTAATGGTACTGGGACTATCACAGCATACAACTGGAATGACACCTGTAAGATGAGCGTCACTTCTAAAGGAATAGTACAGTTTTAACCTTCACAAACTACATATACAGATATTATCTGGTAGAGTTATAAACAATTGGACAATTTACAACAATTTGGGGACACACAGTATGCATACAAATACAACTGGAGCTTACACAGACAACTGGCGCCTGACTGGAAATGGAGAGTGCACTTCCATTGTCCCACTAGGATCTAAATGGTCATCTGAAGACGGAAAGCCAGTAACTTCAGTGTGCCCTGCTGCTCACTGGCACCCGAGACTAACACGGTACATCATGCTCACCTCTGCTGCACTTTCTTGCATTATTTCTTGGCACTAGCCATGGGGTTATGCTACTCCACTACCCCTCTTTTAATGCCATTTTCCCACTAACAGTTACTTGGAATTTGTATTAGTAGATGCAACTGCAACAGCTTCCAAGTCACCCAAAGCTCCTTTGCCTTTTGCTGTTCAAGTCTCTTCAATTACTGTTTCTTTTTCTTTGGCTCTAAATTCTTCAAAAGGGGTTCTGTTGGAGGTAACAAGGTCCATACTGTGAGTACTTCGAGAGCAAAGGCCCTTCACAGCAGAGTTACTAAATATGCAGTTGTTCTGCTCTGGGATCTGCACTCATATGTTACTGTTTCTTCAACATCCTCTTGCAAATAATTATGATACCACCACAGAGAGATGTGGTTATGTATATACAGCACCACAGTACAGATTACCACTGCAACCTACATAACCATAGTAGAATAATAATGTGAAATATCAATTAACAAATAAGGTACTGCAGGTCAGCTTTTTCCCATCAGAATCACTATATACCATTTTTTATATGTTCACTTACATATTGGACCCCCTGACTGGACATGCAGAAGACAAAGTTCCTTCTTACAAAGGCTGGTTTTCAGCTTTACAGTGTGGTTTTACTGCTAAGATATTAGATACAATCTAGTTTTTTCCAGGCCATTAAAAATAATTTAACCAGCTGACAGTCTACCTGTCTTCTATACATGTTTGTTATGTGTTGGCTGCATTGGTAGCATCTCTTCTCAGCAACAAATAGATGAACTTCTATTTTAATTAGCATCTGTTACTTCTAGAAACAGATTTTTACCACCCTCTATTTCTTCTTAAAAATACATTGATATCACTCGCATAGGACTAATATTTTTAAAGTCTGTATCCCAGTTCCACTAAAGATTTTATTATCTAACTACACCTAATACTTTTATCTCCTTAATTACTGATAAATAATTAACTGATAAAGTTCTCAATTCAAACTTTTTTTCTTCTTTATCTCCATCCTAGATTTCTTTTCTCTTTATACTCATGTACGCTTTCCACCTGTGCTGTTGGGCTGGTACCCACCACACTCTGGGGCCTCAGCCCCTGCAGCAGGAGACCATCACTGTTCACCCCAGGTCACTGTTCCCATGGCAGCTCTGCCTTCTTCCACCTGAATATTCACCTTCTCCCCCTCTGTTTGTCCTCCTGCAAACAGCCCTTCAGCACATGGTTCTTCCCCTGCATTTACCTCAGACCATCAGTCTGACCTGCACCAGCCGCCACTGGCACTTCATAACTGTCAAAGACCACCACAGTGTGGCCTCCAGCTTTCCTTAACCCCAGAGTCTGAACCCCTAACGCAACCCTACCCCCAAATCCTGCTGCTCAGCACAGCCAAAAGCAGCAAGGAAGCACCTGAGACAGTGGCCATGCCTAGAAAAAGCATGGAGACTCCTGAAGAGGGACAGGAATGGCATGATGCACCCCAGCCAAATTCCCCTCTTGCCACTGGGAGCCAGGAGCTGCAAGGCTACACCAAGCAAATGCACCTGGCAGAGTGCAGGAGATGCTGCAACAGTCTGTCTATTGTCCTGGTCAGCTGCCAAAGCACCAGCCCTCTCACAGCAATAAGCAAAGAGGATGCCCTCTATACACCCCCAGACATAGGCAGCAGCAATCTCTATGCTCATCTAAACCTACACAGGCCATGCTCAGGACCCTTGACCACCGAGACCTGCCTCCTCACAGCCCAGCATGGCACAAGCCAGCGTGCCCAGTTGTCCTCTCCGTAGCAGAAAGCAGGGACAAGAGCCTGGACAAAGATGATGAAGGTCATCTCATGCCCTTACCAAAGGAAAAAGCTGATAGAGCCTCCCATTCCTGCACCCACCCATTCAAGTCAAAGCCAAGATACAGGTGAACCACTTACAGGGGCTGATTGCTCCAAGGACCTGCCAAGCCCCAATCATGGGCATTGCCGTGCTCTTACACTTCAGAGGTGCCTTTCTCCTCCAGAGAAAAGAAGAGATGAGGCTGAAGAGGAACAGGAACAAGCCAGAAGAGCAGCAGAAACTGCCACTACTACCACTGCAGCTGCCAGAGCTGTAAGGTGCCCACCTTAACCTTCACAATGCCTGTAAGTTGCCCACCTCAACCTTCACGATGCAGGGCCCCCACACTAATAGCACCCTCTGCTAGAGCATGGCTCTGCTGACCATGTATCTTCTTTCCTAAGCTGGCATTGGGCAGCTGCAGCACCCAAACACCCACTTCCCAAGAGGAAAGCAGACATGCAAAGCAAGGCCAAAGTACAGCCTATCACACAAGAGAAGGAAGAACCTCCACCATCAACATCCAGCTCCTCCTGGTGAAGGACAGAGACACCTGATGACAAGCTGTAACATCCCTGTCTGAAGTCAATAACCTTGGGCGCAACCCAATCCCTGCGCTGTACTAACAGCCTCTTCTGTTTTAATCTTTTTTTAAGAGTATTTTTCTTTCTTGTTTTTCCCCTTAGAATTAGTTCAGAAATAGTCTCAGATGAAGCCAGTAAGATTTCAATTGGCTTTGCAGATAATAGGTATTTCCTTTGACCCTTAACAGGATGTTTAGTGTAACAATGCCAAATGTTTTATTTATAGTAATTACTTACACCCCTATAACAAAACTGTATTGTTTCATGTGCTGCTGTAAAGTTGGATAACCTCATGCAGTGGGCAAAAAAACCTCTGCATCAACTCTCCACTATCCCAGCACATCAGTGTAATAATAACTAAAAGCTTCACTGCCAAAGCCTCAACGTACAAGTATGAATTGCAGAAGGAGTGTGAATAATAATGTGAATAACACAGTGACCCTGAAAACACTGGTAACTCTGATATCTGGAAACCAGGCCTGAGCAAAGAATAACTGGACACTTGTCCAGACTAGAGGAAAGCATGACCCTCAAAGCGAGTTTGTATCTGGTTACTGCTCCACTGCTGCTCCTCCTGCTGGCTTCCTCATGGCTTATGCTTCTGGTTACAGTCTTTAAACACACATCAACTCAGGCAAGAATGATTTCGGACACCTCCTGCTCACAGACTGTGCAGCAGTGACAGTCTCAATTTTCAGTGCTGCTGCAGAGAAGAGCTGCTTACATGAATCACTCCAAAAGGATAGAGACCTCTTACAATTATTATTTCCCTCCTGAGGCTTTTCTAGAGGGTCTCCCCTGCTGCTTTCAAGCCTACTAGCAGCACCTGAGGCTTTTCTAGAGGGTCTCCCCTGCTGCTTTCAAGCCTACTAGCAGCACCAGCAAAAAGGACAGCAATTTAGCCTGTTTCATTCTGCTGGAATAAGCACAAAGCCAGCATTTTGGACATGATTCTGGTACGCCCATGTGTGTGTTCACATGGGAGTAACTGACTGAAAAAGAAAAATTAAGCAACTTGACTATGTTCTCAGAAGCAAAAGGAACAGAAACCTTGGTGTTTGGAAAACTGTGTTCTCCATATGTTTTCCACAGAGAAACACACAGAGGCACGCAGTCTTTGAGTATTCTGAAGCACTGCTACTCTTGCTCAGTCAAAATCACAGGCTGGATCGATGGGCCAAGATCATCTGTATGAGGTTCAGTAAGGCCAAGTGCCGGGTCCTGCACTTCGGCCACAACAACCCCATGCAACGCTACAGGCTTGGGGAGGAGTGGCTGGAGAGCTGCCCAGCAGAAAAGGACCTGGGGGTGCTGGTTGACAGCTGGCTGAATACGAGCCAGCAGTGTGCCCAGGTGGCCAAGAAGGCCAACAGCATCCTGGCCTGTATCAGAAATAGTGTGGCCAGCAGGAGTAGGGAAGTGATCGTGCCCCTGTACTCGGCACTGGTGAGGCCGCACCTCATATACTGTGTTCAGTTTTGGGCCCCTCCCTACAAGAAAGACATTGAGTTGCTGGGGCATGTCCAGAGAAAGGCAATGAAGCTGGTGAGGGGTCTGGAGAACAAGTCTTATGAGGAGCAGTTGAGGGAAGTGGGGTTGTTTAGTCTGGAGAAGAGGAGGCTGAGGGGAGACCTTATGGCTCTCAACAGCTAGCTGAAAGGGGGTTGTGGTGAGGTGGGTGTTGGTCTCTTCTCCCAAGTAACTAGTAATAGAACAAGAGGAAATGGCCTCAAGTTGCACCAGGGGATGTTTAGACTGGATGCTGGGAAAAATTTCTTTACTGAGAGAGTGGTCAAACATTGGAACAGGCTGCCCAGGGAGGTGGTGGAGTCACCATCACTGGAAGTATTCAAAAAATGTGTAGACGTGGCACTTCAGGGCATAGTTTAGTGGGCATGGTGGTGCTGGGTTGGTAGTTGGACTTGATGTTAAAGGTCTTTTCCAGTCTTAATTATTCTGTGATAAAATCCAAAACAACTCCTCTGCCTGTCTTGGCCAGCACAAAATGCATTGCAGCATAGGCTAGTTCCCAGAAAAATTACCAAATAGATACACGACAGTCTCCTCAACAAACTTTCTGCAACTCATTAGATGAGTTCTGCAACTCATCCTTTTTTCTTAAAGGAAAACAAATATCACCTGCTTCCTTAGGGCTGCCAAACAGCATTTTCCAAGTGATCTGAATTAAAAAGACCTTGCAGCAGGGGATCTTGAATAAGGAGCTGCATTGCAATAAAGCTTTATGAGTGCCAACACTCTGACACAAATTACAAGAAGGGAATGATAGCTAAATCTATAGGAAAAACACAGACTCAGACCCCTCTGAAATGAGCCAGCAAAAATAATTATGGCTCTTCTAGAAACATGTGATATGAGACCAAGAAATCACGTGTGAGAATTTCAGTCAAGAGAGTTTAATAAAATAAATTATCACAAAAGTCATTAGGCAAAAAGACCGAAAGCAGCTGAAGTTGCTTATTCTCACGTAACACACCACAG
Source organism: Phaethon lepturus (assembly GCF_000687285.1). Classification (NCBI taxonomy): domain Eukaryota; kingdom Metazoa; phylum Chordata; class Aves; order Phaethontiformes; family Phaethontidae; genus Phaethon; species Phaethon lepturus. Next base: position 5,769 of record NW_010545617.1, read on the forward strand.
CGCTACATCTGGGAAATTCATTGGGTATTGTACAAAATCTTCAGCACTTGAGATGGCACCACTCATACAAATGCACTGTGCCATGGGAAAGGGGGAAACCCAGGCTGAACCTACCTGCCTGACAAGTGATAAAGTAAGCCCCTCACTGGCAACCCTGAGAATGTTTTATTGCAACAAATTGTTCTGTGAATAGGCAAGTACCAGCTTTGTCACCCTGGCCAACTAATGGACCAACATGGAGGTTTATACTGGCTCGGCCTGACCTTTTGGCATTTAAAAGAACAAATTTCACCTTCAAAAGTTTGAAGAGTACAAGGAATCTGAGCTGGCCTCAATCCACCTATTTTTTCCCAGCAGCTGGTGATGTATGGCATCGTGTATGGTATCCTCACAAAAAAACCTGCATTAAGACCAGTGCCAAGAAGAAACAACAGCAAGTTATGGTTGTTGATGACTCCCTCCTGTGCAGAACAGAAGTACCCATTTGCAGACCAGATCCTCCTTTCAGGGCAGTTTGCTGCCTCCCTGGGGCCCAAATTAGGGATGTCACCACAAGAGTGAAGACCTTAGTACAACCTTCTGACTACTATCCATTCCTGCCCTTTCACTAATGGTGTTGCAACAGAAAGTCTGAGGTCGATCCGAAGAGATTTCGGAATGCTAAAAAAATCAGGAGCACAGGTAGTGTCTTCCTCAATCCTCCAGTATGGGGGAGACTTTGGAAGAAACAGGTGAGCCCAGGATATCAATAGCTAGCTCCAGGACTGGTGCTTTGGTCTTTCCACCAAAACCTTGTGTTTTTAAACGATGGAGGAGCCTTCAAGACACAAGGTGTGCTGGGGCCTGATGGGATCCACCTGTCCTGATGGGGAAAACACATCTTTGGGCATAAGTTGGCAGGACTGATCGAGAGAGCTTTAAACTAGAATCAATGCGGGGGGAAGGAGATACCAACAGGATTGCAGTAGGTAAGCCATGGGTTAGCATGGCATCGCCTGCGGGTGGCAATGCTAGTGGCAACATTTACACTGCTCTTGGGAGCATGGAGGGCTCAGGAGCATATCCGAAATGCTTGTACACCAACAGACACAGTATGAGAAACAAACAGGATGAACTGGAAGTACTGGTCAGTTCCCAGAGCTACAACATCACTGGTATTAGTGAGATTTGGTGGAATGAGTGCTGGGATGGAGGGCTACAGTATACCCGCCTAGTGGATGAAGGGAAGATGGTGGATGCAGTTTTTCTGGATTTTAGTAAGGCTTTTGATACTGTGCCTTGCAGCATCCTTCTGGACAAGTTGTCTAGCTGTGGGATGAGCAAGTTTATGGGTGAAGAACTGGCTGAAGAGCAGAGATCAAAGGGTTGTAGTGGATGGGGCTAACATCTGTCTGGCAACTAATCACCAGTGGTGTTCCTCAGGGTTCAATTCTAGTGCCAGTTCTGTTCAATATATTTATCAGTGATCTGGATGCAGGAGTTGTATGAACCACTAGTCAGTTTGCTGACGATACCAAACTGTGAGATGCTGTTGACTCTCTTGAGGGACAGGAGGCTTTGCAGAGAAACCTAGATAGATTGAAGAAGTGGGCAATGATTAAGGGGAAGAAATTTAACAAGTCTAGATGTTGGATTCTGCACCTGGGATGGAGTAACAGCAGGCACAAGTACAAACTGGGATAGGAGCGGCTGGAGAGCAGCCCTGCAGAAAGGGATCTGGGGGTGCTGGCTGATGGTAGGCTCAGCAGTGTGCCCTGGCAGCCAAGAGAGCAAACCGCATTCTAGGGTGCATCAAACACAGCATAACCAGCCGGTCAAGAGAGGTGATTATCCCACTGTATTCAGTGTTGGTGTGGCCTCACCTTGAGTACTGTGTGCAGTTCTGCGCCCCAGAATTTAAGAAGGATGTGAAGGTCCTTGAATGCATCCAAAGGAAGGCAACAAAGCTGGTGAAAGGGCTTGGAGGAATATCCTATGTGGAATGGCTAAAGACTTCAGGTTTATCTAGTTTGGAGAAAAGGAGGCCTGAAGGGCAACATCATTGCTCTATACAGCTTCCTGAGGAGGGGAAATTGAGAAGGAGGTGCTGAGCTCTCCTCCCTGGTAGCCAGGATAGGATGCATGGGAATGGTTCAAAGCTGTGCCAGGGGAGGTTTAGACTGGACGTTAGGAAGCATTTCTTTACCAAGAGGGTGGTCAAACACTGGAACAGGATTCCTAGAGAGGGGGTCGATGCCCCAAGCCTGTCAGTGTTTAAGAAGCATTTGGACAATGCCCTTAATACGCTTTAACTTTTGGTCAGCCCTGAAGTGGTCAGGCAGTTAGAGTAAATGATCTATAGGTCCCTTCCCACTGAAAATATTCTATTCTATGATGGTGAGTATATAGATACTGGTAACGTATGAAAGAGTATTCTTAAATGGTACCTTAAATTAGTATACTAGTAAAATCAATCAAATTTGTGATTAAATAAAATTTTTAATTTTTCTTACAAAATGTGTTGTGAAAGTATTCCTGGCAAAGAACCTCATTAACTCAGTTGGAGCTGACAGTTTACAACAGCAAGTAAAAGACCTTTAAATATCTTTTAATATGGGGAAGTGTGGTCACAGCTTCCAGACCCCTTTTCCCATACACACTTCATATCTAGAGAAGACTAAGAGCCCTAAGCTATCTTCCTGTTGGCAGTGGGCTGTTATGAGCAGTCTTCTCAAGTCTGTGCACATCTGATATGTTAATGCAACTGCTTGGACAACATGTACAGCCACTTACCTTGTAAAGCTCCACGCGGTGATCCCCTCCTCTGGCAGAAGTGATTCATGAAGAGAAGAAAAAAATAAACCCACATGTGAACATTTAAGCTTCCAGAAACAGACTTTCCCAATTGCCTCAGGCTTCCAGTTTAACACAAACATGCCAAACATAAGAAACACCATAACTGCTTTGTGATAGGCTTCAAGGAGACAGCAAGGCTTTGCTGAGCTATGCAGGACATGGTTTTCAAGTCAACTTCTCCCTATAAATCTCTTCTCACAGCAGGTAAAAATGAACTTTTCAACCCACCCTCCTATCGGCCTTTTCAAAGCCTGTAATACATCCAAACCAGCCTGTCCCTGTTGGCTTTACAGACCCTGTGCTCCTGCCACCAGTGCTGCCCCAGCCAGTAACCCCTGCTCTCCGAGGTGTGATGCCCTCAGCAGAACTCACCACATGAACCCAAGCAGCTGGCCCTTGGATTTTCTCACCTGGCTCCAAGCACAGGGACAGAAAGGACATGTGCAAAAGACTAAGCAGAAAAAAACAGAGCTGAACACTGTAAATAAGTCCACAGGAAGAATCTGCTTTAATGTTTTTTTAATAAATTGAAATAAAATGGAAAGGAGAGTGAATGTGCCATTACATGCTTTAAAATATATCCACAACACAGCTAATCCACACTTACACTTTAGTCTAATATAGATGTAAGAGTAGATTTACTCCTGCACTCACATGAAAACTCTAAAACATTCACGCCACGACTGGTTTGGTCAGTGCAGCCTCCAAACCAAAATGCCACTTCCCAGACCTCCCTCTAAGAACACATGCACTTGTCAGCCAAAAGCTATCAGCTCCAACCGTCCTACAAAATACCTAATGCAGCCAAAAACACTCAGGGCACAATGCAAGGGGTTGCTTGTAAGTAATTTTGAATCATACAAGTCTGAAGAAGAAAACACACTTGCTTGGAAAGTCACCCTTTATGTGCACACATTGGTGCCTTTTCATGCATTCCTCAAAGTGCAACAGAGGAATTTTTCCTAAGGGGATCAAGTAAACATAACATTTTTGCCTCAGCTCCAGACCGCTCAGTCAAACCAGAAAGTCAAGGCAGTGCCTTTTACTTATGGTTAATGCAGCCCACATCAATAAAGCCGCCCTTTGACAAGAGACTGAACGTGCAGTGTAGAAACATACACCAATATATATTAAAGCTGAAATGGCAAAGCCAATACCCCTCCAGCTTCTCCAATACACAAGAGTAAAGGAAAATGTGAAATATGTAATGGATCCATAGCTCAATATCCCAGTAGCACTTGGGGGATGCAAGAAGTAAATCTAATCAATACGCACTTAACAGATACTGGTCCCAATTTACCACCATTAAGCTGCAGAATAGCTTCCATTAGTATCATTTGCTACACCCAATAAAGGCAGGAAAACAAGTGAAGCAGTATTTGAAAAATAATGCAACAATTTGATTAAATGTTGTAATACATCAGCACAAGATGATAAGGCCAGTTTCAAAAAACCCATCTGCTCACACATTTCCTGGCTCACAGCATGCATCTTCCACTCCATGCCCTTGTACCAAAAGAGATCACTGCTAAGGCAAGAATTTAGGTGAAAAAAGTGCAACATTCCTGCAACGTAAAGGCTAGTGAACCTTCACTACCAACACAGTTAAAACAGAGTTTCTTTGCTTCGCATCATGAGACTTGTATTTCTGCAATGTTTCTCCTCTTGCAGGGTATCTATGAGCAGTCATCAGTTTCAAAAGAACATGCACTGGCACTCAAAACTCAGAAAGTGGCTGATACTCTTTGTAAGGTACATATTAGTAAAGAAAAAGACCATGTTCTAATAACTGAACTAAAGCGCTATATCATGCAGAGATGTGGCAGTAAGAACATGATTCTGAGAAACATCCAAGAAGTTTCACGCTGCACTAATAGTTTTTAGCATCCAGCAACAAAGTATAGAAAACCATCCTACTCCTTAGCTCATACACACGGTCAAGTATAAAGCTACAAATTTTAGAAATGCTCCCATTCCAGACAAACGTCCTGTACGTATGCAATAATGAAACAAGACCGGAACATTACCTTCCTCTTTTCTTCTGATTTTCCTTCCTCAGAATGTGTTAACTACTAAAATAAGCTCATGAAAGGAACTGGAAAGTTTACTTAAATGCATTTAAATCACATATACAGAAGCACTAATACTATCCCATGTCTTGTTTCAGAGACCACTATACTGGAAAGAAGTACTTCTCCCTGATCTAGTTAGTGTCAAGCGTCCATCTAGCAGAGCATACAAGGTAAACTACAATAACGGGTATCTCCAATAACGGCAATAAATCTATTCCCACATTCAACAAATGGAGAGGCATAATTTCTTAAAACATGCTTCCCTTCTAAAAGAAAGGAGAAGCACCAAACTGATTTTAGATTTTATTTTGGTTTTAATCATCAAATAGTTTGGGTTGGAAAGGACCTTTAAAGGTCATCTAGTCCAACCCCCCCTGCAATGAGCAGGGACATCTTCAACTAGATCAGGTTGCTCAGACCCCTGTCCAACCTGACCTTGAATGTTTCCAGGGACAGGGCATCTACCACCTCTCTGGGCAACCTGTGCCAGTGTTTCACTACCCTCATCGTGAAAAATTTCTTCCTTGTATCTAGTCTGAATCCACCCTCTTTTAGTTTGAAACTATTCCCCTTGTCCTATTGCTACAGGCCCTATGAAAAAGTTTTGTCCCCATCTTTCTTATCAACATATTGAAGCTGTGGCAAGCCAGGAAAACACAGCATGAAACAAATCTATCACTGTTTTGTGCCTCACCTTGTTCCCGCATTGCCGTGCAAGTAAAGAATTACAGGATGGCTGGAACCCAAAGCATCTTCAAACCACAGCTGGTCCTTCCCTCGTGCATTCTTCCATAAGGCTGCAGGAACTGTGTGCCTATATACAGAAGGAAAAATTACACTGTCCTGTTACTACTCAGTGTCTGCCACTCAAATTATGAGTTTTTCTGATCAACTCAACTCAGGATTACACATCTCACACACACTCTTCATAAAACTTGTCATGATTAGCCAACAAATGGCCAAATCTAAGAGGTAGTAGCTAGGGTTATTTCTACATTTTCACCTCCATCACTGTTACCTTCAAAATTCAGGGCTGTGCAAGGCAAACTTCACAGGCAAACCCAAAGCACAATTACTGAACTTCCCACTGTTCTGAAGAAAGAATCTCAATTTCTCAGCTTTTATGGTACTTAATTACTTCAATTAACATACTTATATGTTAATTTGTTAATAATAATATGTTAATACTTATACATAAACAAGAGTCACAACTAGGTCAGCAGATAATCAGAATAATCAAAGTCAGCTGGTTTTGGAAAGAACATTCAGTAAGAGGCACATCTGACTCCATAGTCAATCTGAGGAAAAGGAGGCGCTCATAATCTGATGAGATCGTGTATTTTGTTTTCTGACGGTATAACATTTTAGCTGGAAAAGCTACAGTCTAGAAGAGCCAGGAATTTTTAACTCTCAGCTGTTCTTCTGCAAATAATATAGCTGGGCAGCCTGTTAGAAAGAATTCAACACTGGTAGAATGGAATGAGAGGAATGACAGACCAAAGAGAAGGTAGGGATTTAAATTGGGTAATTACTCTAGAAGACAACCACTGAAAGCAAGCACATGCCCACAACCATCTCAAATTGTTGAGAAGGGGGCTAGCTTACAGCTGTCAGAAGTAACTTAAGTACTCACATGCCTTTCTACTTGGAAGAAAAACAAACTCCATCTACCACACCTTCCTCACAGATGTAAAGCTCAGAGGACAAACCAACACAGGGGGAAACAATGTAAAAAGTCTACTTGCATGCAAGCAGCCAGCAGACATCAAGTACTGGACAAGGAAAAGTGCCCTAACAACTGTAGGACTTAAAACTTAGCCAACTCTTCTGCCTCAAGACTTTTGCAAGCTTATGAACAAAGCAGTCCGAGGACTTTGTTTCAGAAGTATACCAAACACAAGACTTTATGCTGGCATTAAAGCAAAGCTCCAAACTTTCATGAAAATCTATCTTACAAGTATCAAGACAAATGACATTGACTCCGAATTGCCACCACAAGGCTGGAAGTCCTGTTTTAATAAAGATACACAGTACACCTGTCAGGGAAACAAAATTAAAAATCTCAAGACTGCAATCTAAACTTATTCAACAGCTTAGCAGGTGGAATTTTAATTGTCCACGTGAAGATACAAACCATTATTTACCAGCCTATCCTGGAAAGGCTGAACTTCCAGCTTCTAAACATGTCTTTCAACAGAACCCACTTAAAGGGAAGGAACCATCTTTATGTAACAGGGTATCACTGTCCCATTCAAAAAGATGAATTCACCCTCAAGTGAAGAGAAAGCCTCTACTGCATTAGTGGACACATACAAGTTACACACACTTAACTGAAAACTCCAAATGATACAGCTTACAGATTTAACATCACTGGCTGTATTAAGGAACAGCCCCCTTCCCCTCACACCTGACATCATATCTAGCCTTTTTTTTCAGATGTTTGCTGCTCTTGCATATATATTCAAACTGCAGGGACTTTTTCTTCAAAGCCAGTAGGAACTCTTCTGTGGCTTTGAAACTCCTGGTGTTGAGACACAATAGAAAGTGATCATGAGAAACAGATGCAGGGGCTGGTTTGAGCTGGTCTTATAATACAGGAAGTACTGAAAGCAGACCTTTTCAGACAGAGAACCAGTCATCTGAGCTGATCTTGGGTAACAAGGAGCTAAAATGAATTGCCCTTGCCTGGGACCAGAAAATCTTTGTCAGGAATGAATGACAAGTGAGCTCTGACACTTGTTTCGTTAAGAGAGTAAAGACAGTAAACTGCATCTTCCATTCTCACCCACTCTCCAAACCTTACACGTTTCATGCACAGAATATTCTTCCTCCTATTCTGAACACTTTGATCCTGTTTTCCTATCTTCCCCCACATTTATTTTGCAAAGCAAAATATGAACAGCAGTTGAATGACAAAACTTCTAACTCCTTGGGTCTCATCTGATATGGAGACACGATCTTTATAGCAATGCAGACCTGTAACCTTTACAATTCCAAATTATGAAGTTTTTCTGAATGCACAGGTTTTCTGATTGTGTTTCATGCATTACTGATCTGAGTTCAGACAAGCTCCACAAATTTGCATACTTTTCAACACGAACTCGGTCACTTGGCAGAGGAAAACGCAAACATCCACAAATCAGAGCAGGCAATGGTTGTCACATGCACAGCAAAAATACTGGATAGACAACACTGGGAACAAAAAGAAAGATAAAGATGCATGGCACATATTGCACAGAACAGTCTTCCTTACCAGACTCCAATGGTTACATCCTCCTCTGGCTGCAGGTAATAATTACAGGTGTGGTTTAAACCTTGATCCTGTGGTCTTTTCAAGTCAATGAAATATGGGACCCTCACTGAAATACAAAAAAAAAGAAAAAGAAGAAAAAACCCAGAATATGAAACCTTTCAATTTCTACCTTTATTTTCTTACAAAACTGCTTTACCAAGGCACTGGAGAGTTGTACAAACTGGTCCACTGTGTTGGGAAAACCCTGTTCTTTTTGTGTGAAAGGATGAACTGGCTACAACTGTGACTAAAATATAAACATCAAAGACAGCAAGGTAAGAAGACACAAGCAACCATCAAAAAAACAGGGAGCAGGCTAAAATTAAGAGGTGGGGGATGACAAAGCTTCCCGAGACACACGTTTAACCACCTCTGCCCAGTCTGCTTTGTGTATCTCCCAGACACAAGATAGTCATTCCTGCAGTGTCAATGGGGAGGGTTAGCTGATTTGGAAAACCTTTTACTGTTTCCATTGTAGCTGTAATGGAAGTTACTGATGGGAAAATCTCCCTGGGAATAAAGGGTGCATCCCAGAGCTGTAATATGTTTCAGGATGACACGTGGTTTCAGCATCTATAATACAACAATCTAAAGGAGATACTGCACTATAGTAGCAGGCATCACATTGCTCTTGGCCTGTATGAGTAAGATAAAGTAAGATAAATTGTGGTAAACACTGTCCTCTCAGCCTTTTAGGAGGATATGCAGTTCATTAGCCTACTCTCCAAAGACTATCAAATAATTGCCGTATCTCCCAGACACTGCAGCATTTAAGAGAGATCACGTTAGGCTGGAAACTTCATCTCTTCAGGAAGAGACCCCTGAAAATAAAATCACTACACCCCAATTTATTCTTCCAAATGTTTTATGTTCCCCAACTTATAGAACACATAGTTGTTCATTGCTTATTATATTCAATGATTCAAACATGAGCAACATGAGTAAAGTCAAACAACAAACATTTTCAGCATTTTGTATTCCATTGCTTGGTTCACAAACTACGTCTTACAGACACCAATTGAGGTGACATGCTTAGTCTAAATGCTGCTTCTTCCACCACCAATGCTGTATGGCCTCTCTAAGCAGTCTCTGACACACCCAATACCAAGAAAGATGCTATACAGATCTACTGAGAGCATGGAGCAGTTCTAAGGACTCACTTTTCCAATGATTCAGGCTCTTCCCATAAACTTGAGCTCCACTCCAGCGGAACCAGGAATTCTGCCTCCTTGAAATTTAGTGGCGTAACAATTAACATATCAAAGTTTTTGTGCTATTGACACACGAAGAAGCACTGATAATGGTCACAGTCAAGTCTCACTTCATTTACACTCCCCCCCCCCGCAAAAGTCACTAAACATTCCACAAGCATGAAACCCAAGGCAGACAACAGCTGATGTTAACCTGACAAAGCTGGCCCCTTAGACTGTAAATCTACACCTATGCAAGTCTGTTTGCTCTTATGCAAAAGCATGTGGAAGAGTCCCAGACAAAGCATGCATGCCACCAGAGACCCATTGGGTCACTATGTTGTCACTGCAGAACTTGGTGGTGTTCTGAAGGATGGTGGATCCTTCAAAAGTATGGTAAGTTCTGTGGTCAAGGTCTGGACAGGTGCACAAGTCACTTCCAGCAGTGTTCTGGGAAAATTACTCAACTTCTCTGTGCCTTAATTTTCCCGTGTGCCAAATGTGTTACAACTTTCTTGTCAGATTTTGTATTACAAAGATACGAACAGGAACATACCAATGTTACAGTGATAGGGCCAGTATCTACCTCAAAGCAAGAGAAAAATATAAAAATACAGGCAATTTTTATGTATGGCATTTATCATTGGGATTATCCATCTATTCTACACAAACAGATTATCATCATCATCATATAGGCATACATGACATGGAGATACAGCACACCAAGGGTTATTTTAGTGACATGTTTCAGAGCTATTTGGTACCACTTGCAACACATCACATGACAAAAGTCTGATCTAGTCTGTATTTATGTTTCTAGAAATCTCAGTTTTCTGAAGACTTCCAGTGGAGACAACTTGAGATGCCTATGTAGTATCTCATAACCTGGAACAAAAGTCTGTCCACAAGAACAAATTCAGACATTGGTTTGGTTGCTAACAGTGGGCTATCAATTAATCTTTAGCTATCTCCAGAAACAAATGGAAACACTTTCTCCTGAAGCTCTGTACTACTGTTTTGGAAGCAAATTTCGAACTACAGAACAGGAAGAGAAAAAGTTAGTTGAAGAGTATTGATTTATACTCAGAAGGTTAAAAAAACCAATATGACAGGGCAAACCTTACACCACTCCTCTGGAGGAGAAATGTCACTCTCCAGTGGAGAGGAATTACTCAAACATGCCAACAAACTTCTAACAAGTGCGTTAGAATGCACTTTGTATTAAGGCAAATAGTTTTTCATGGGAGCACTGTCACAAGTAAAATCTGACTTCCATTATATAAAGCAGCAGGAACAACACTGCAGTGATATTGGTGCAAGTACTAGTGCAAGGAAGTGTTACAGGACAATTATTTCCGTCACTTGGGAATGAACAGAGGTAGGAACTTCAGGGAGACCTAATAAAGCTCTGCAAGGGCAAATTAAAATCATCACTGAAAAAGCAAGGTGATAAAAATAGAAGTAACCTGCATTATTCCTGTTACCCAGCTGTCAGTTCTGATGATCAAGGCACAAGAGCTGGCCTGTACACATGCACACTTCACAGTGATCATGATCCAAGGTGTTAGAATATACAGAGCATGCAGTCAAAATGACACAGGTTATATAAAAACAACATATCCATAGTTGGTCCTTCTAGCCAGAGCTTCTACAATCAAAGGAAAATATTTTTCAAAACTTCATTACAAAACACAAGTGAGGTTTAAAGAAAAATTTAGATCGCAAAGAAGTATCTCCCATACAGTGATGCTCCATCACCTTCCATCCTGTGGATGCTCAGGCCTCCCTGGATGACCTGGGAGCTAGTTTGACCAAATGTAAAGGCTAAACAGACAAGGAAAACATTAAATCTGACTGCACGAACAGGTCTCTTTAGTCCCAACCAGAACATTCTCCTAAAGTGCTTTCAGGTGAAGAGTCACTGCCTGAAAAACAATTCACTGGATTTAATTTCACTTGTTTGCTGTCTATTCATGCAACTTTGTTGAACCCTTTGGAAAAATGCATTTGACATATTGCACAGTTTTCCTGAAGGAGACTCTTTCAGCTGAAAGCTGGCTTCAGTTTGGTCACTACATTTATATAAAAAGACATACTACAAAAACCACTAGGGTCACAGAGAATGCTCTCCAAACCAGTCTGGAGAACTTACAACCTGTGAAAGTTCATATCCTTCACAAGCTGTACACATGTAGCATGAACGTGACAGCAGACAAATGAAAGATAAAGACACTCCTCCCCTTCACCCCTCACCCATCCCAACACACTGAGTCACTTACCAAAGTTTAGGAAGACCAGCTTCGCCTGAATAGCAGGGCAAAGTTTGACTAGGAATGGAATAGCTATGTACACTCCTAGCAACCAGATTAACAACTTCCTCAATCGAAACCATAAGCCGTATCGCCTGTATAAAAGAAAAAGAAAAGAAAAAAAAAAGAGAAAGACAGACCTGAATACAGCAGGA
>NW_010545617.1:17652-26652 GCF_000687285.1 Phaethon lepturus
CACAACGATCTATGTACTTGGTGTATTTGAAAACCTGGTCATTTACTCTTTAAACTAATTTTAAGCAGTTTATGTAGCCTTAGTTTTTTGGTCAAGCAGCTGATGATAAACAGCTTAGAAAAAGGGAACAGAAACTCCCCACTGATTACATTTTAAAACAATCTGTAACAAGAGTTTTTTTCTGCTGATTTAACAGGTTTCAGGATCTCTAGAAACGCGTATCATATGTTTGTCTCCAAAAGTAGCCTGACTGCACTTCCCATTTAAATCACTATCAGCAAGATTTTGTTCAGTTAGATTTTCACACATTTTGAGGAATTATGTGTAAGGAGACTGGTAAAATTACACATAATCTCATGTACAAACTAGAGCAGACATTCTGCCTTGTCCAGCTAAAAGCATTCATACTTTTCAATGCCTTGGAAAGCAAATCTTTCTAAGTTATAAAACATTATGAAATTTCTTATCTTCAGCATAATTTTCTGAGTCCAGACTGAGTTTGGAACAATTGCCCAAACACTTTATTTCTATTCTCTCTTAAGTATTTTGATTTGAAGAGTCTACAAAAAAACCCCAAACCAACGACCGAAAAAAAAAAAAAAAAAAAAAAAAAATCGAAGTATCACACAGCAGTAGTTAAGCAATTTCTCTCAAAATATACTTTGTTGCTTCAGAATAATTACCACATACACACTTATATGGGAATATATATATGCATGTACATATACATAAAGGTGTACTTATGATCTAGCTGATAAACATTTTATGGGCAGAAACACTGAGGCCCTCAACTATCATTGCAATCAAGAACTAAAATGCACATGAACCCTTAAGGCAACACAGCTTCCTTTGCTTTCCAGCAGATAGTCTTGAGCAGTAGCCACACTGCACGCCAGTGAGCAGTCAGTTCTCAGTATCAGCAACTGCCAGCAGAGATAAATTTTTCCACGAGGCATGAAATTATTAATCTCTCATTTGGCAATTTCAGGAGCTCAAACACTGAACTTGCTCCACACTAGTGCAAAGAGGATTTGAACACTGTCAGATAATTGAAACTATCAAATAGAGAGCCTGAAGTACTCTTTTTTCAGCATTTCTACAAGAAATACGAGCGTTCTGACAGAACTGGGATAGAAATAGTCTAATCGTGCACCAAAACTCTTCAAGATCTCAACAGCTTTTGTAGCCATAGGCTAAAGACAAGACTCTCAAGAACATTTTTTCAGCACTGTGAAAAAGGAGGCACCCCAATCCCCTCAGCCAGGTAAGTTTTTGTCATGATTGCTAGGATACTCACAGGGAATAGGCTATCCTCTCATTCATCCAAAACCTGACTCCACCACACTATCGCCTACCTATAAGTACCTGTCTCCTCTCACCCAGGAACCACATTCTGGAACTCAAACACATCTACCATCAAAATCGATGCACTTTTCTTGACAAGCTAAAGGAACTACCATTTTCCAAGGGGAAAAAAAAAAATATTACTAAGACATTGTCAGCCAGCTCTATCTGCAACAAGCCCGGGTCAAAAGGTTCAACAGATTTTAATACTTCCCATGGCAAACCTGACAATAAAGAGGTGAAGAAAGCCAGTGTTGTCCCAAAAGTGGGGATCATATACATTGGTGTTTTGCACACCGGGTACACACAGAGTAGAAGTATTTTATTTATAGCATATTTGAATGGATCTGGGTTCAAGGTGGTATTCCACAAAGCTAACACACCATACAGAGGAATTACCACATATTTATCCTGCTACAAGATTAGCAAAAACAATAGAGAAGCCTCTCAAGTTTACATTAATTGGCTATTAATTACCATATTGCTTATCATTGGTGACACATACTCAAATTGGCACACATGCTCCTAGAAAGAGTGCGGGGGGTAATCTGCATAGTCCCTCAAGTGTGTTGGTGGTCACCATCTCCCCCTGCCACCTTTACCTTTGCCCCAGCTACTGTGGATTCTGCTGAGCTCATGACAGGTACATTCTTCAAGAGTGCAGGAACAGCTAAGTCTTCAAGGTTTACCTGCTTAAGTACAAATACTTCTTCATCTTCTTGACCATCAGATCTGGTTTCATTAATCTTTATGATTGTGTTAACTCCTACCAATCTGCACACTAGAATCTTCCATTTGCCTCACCCCAGTGACATTTCCATAGCTCACACCCAGTTTCCTCAAGTGTTAAGGAAAGCAGAAACAGCAAAGGACTGGCAGAGGAAACAGTACAAAACAGGGGCTTTAGAGGAACATTACTGAGCACCAAAGGCTTAGATTGACTCACCTCCACCCCATGGAGAGCAGCTAATAGCGGAGGAAGCAGCATAGGTCCTGAATGCACAAGCAGTAACAAGCAACACAGAAAGTCTGTGTACAGTTGTGGTCTGAGAGGGGTCCAGCAGACATACTCTAAGAGCCAGAGTCTGCAGAGCAATCTACTGTGAAATGCTGTAAGGCTAGTGAAATACACAAACCCCACAACTTTGAAAAAAACACCACAAAACGTATTCCTTGGGCTAATCACACCTGATCACAGCTCTCCACTCTCAAATTAAAACCAGCTTTCCACAACCACCACCACATTAGCACCCACTGCCTATTTCCATTGCTGGTTTGTAGAAGAGAGGGGAGGAGAGATCACTGAAGGGTAGCTGACATTTAGCTGCTGAGCAATCAGTGTGTAATTTAGCTGTCTTCAATGAGAAAAGTGTCTTTTAGTAAAAATCTTTTGTCTCATTCAGCTGGCTGCTCAGAGTTAACACAACCCTGCAGTTTCCTCTGGCCTCACACTTGAGAGCTGACTCCACCACCACCACTCTCCCCAGTAAAAATGGCAACACTGGTGAGCACCCAGGCAGGATTGGGGCTTTCCAGCAAGCTGTCCTGCTGGGGGCCCAGATCCTGCTGCAGACAGACAGAGCTCTCTTGGGGGACATTCGCATACACCAGAATTTCAGTCCTATACTGAAAAACCAACTTGTTTAGAGAGGCACCAGTCAGGTCTGAACTCCTCCAGGCACAACCAGAGCACGTCAAAACAGACTCTTCAGATGTCTGGGTTGCAAACGCACTTAGCATTGACCCAGCTGCAAGCTGGAACCAGGAACAGAAAGTGCTGAAGACGACATTGTCCGAGTAACGCCGTCAGAGCTCAGGAATGATTTTAGTTTCCTCTTTTTCAGAACCAAGACATATCCTCCCTTTGCTCTGGTACCCCACTGATGGGGTACCACCAGCGATGCTGATTGGTAATGTGACATTTACATCTCATCCTCAAGGAGATGTCTACTTAAAATGCAACCAGGGCAAAACCTTTATGCATCAAACAGCTTCTCTTCTGCTGATAAATCCAAGACAACGTGCTGACGTACAAATTATTAGGTAAGTCTTTAGTGAGCAATTTAGCTAAATTGAACTGCTCTTGCTCTGCAGAAAAGGTATTTCATTAAATAAACGCCCTGCACAGGGAGCTTTTGGTGTGCTCAGGCAAAAGCAGCAGCAACATACTTTTCACCCCCTTTTCACCAGGAAACTCAGTCGGTCTTAGTTGGAAAACACAAGTGAGATAGAGAATAAGAAGCTGCAAACTGAAGACATTGAAGAATATCATGAACAGATTTCCAGGAACAGTAAGAGTAACATCTAAAAAAATAAAAACAACAAAAAAAAGACCACAACAAAAAAAAGACCACACCAACCCAAAACACCCAAACCCAAGTCACCCCAAAAATTAAAAAAAAAAATCCTGACATCATATTTTCTCCCTTCCTTCACCAAAGGTTTTTGCCCAACACAGGCAAAATCTGAAGTAATTTTTGCTTTACACAGGTTTCCAAACTGTGTGTGAAAAATACATTTTCTCTCCAGACATACTTATATCTGAAAGAAGAAAGTCTTTCCTGTGAGTGTGACATCAGAAACTGAAAACTTTCCTGGTAATTTACACCTGGACAAAGGTCCTATATTCACTCAGAACAAGCATATTTTGCATTTGGGCAGACAATAAGACTATCTGGGCAGCAAGAAGGAGCTGGGGGTCCTCTCATGACAGCTTCTCCTGAGTGTGCTATCTTTTCCAGTGCTAAGGGTACCACAAGCATGAATATCTTTCATCTCACCATGGAAAACAACCACCAAACTAAGATTTAAGTACTGCACCATCACACAACGTGGATTTCAACCCATGGTCCACAATCACAGTGTGTCTGCAAAGAGCAACTGAGGCAAGCAAATTTACTATGGGCATTTTTCAATTCACTGTACCGGTGTTCTCCCTCCTCTCCAGCAAACTCGGAAGGTTTTGTGAATCTTGAGAGAGTGCTCAATGACCACACTACTGTGGCATGTTCAGCATGCAGATTCAGATTATAGTAATTTCCCCTGGAGAGCACCTGAATCACTTCTGCACCCGAAGTACACCAGAATAGTTTCCACTAGGATCTCCCTATCAGCTGTACTACTGGATGAAAGGGCAGGCCAAGGGTGAATCAACAGACTCGTATAAGAGCTTCAGTCAAGTAAGAAGAGGACAAAATTTATCAGAAACATACACATGCTAGGCTTGCAGTCCCAAAAGAACCTACAGACAAATGCACATATAGCCCACATGACCTTTGTCATCTATTAGAGGCAACAGTAAAACGAAATGCTCACAGACACCCGAGTACCAGACTCCCATCTACATTTGTTCAGCAAATGCTCTTTCTCTGGCTTGCTTTGGTGTCCCTCAAATCATCAGCTGTTCAAACTGCACAAACATACAATCCTTTCCCAGCAGGAATTCGGAGCACGGGATGTGGAGAACCAAGACTATTTCATTCTTGGTCACACAAGATCTCTCGTAATTACCAGGTGACAAAAATGACTTTAAAAGTGGTACAGGAAGAAGTAAATAACATGAATAATGGATTAACAAGAACACGTTCCCCCACTTTTCTAACAGAAACATTAAAAAAAAAAAATCAATACATTCCTCCCCACAGACAAGGATCAAGAGCATAACAATCAGGAGATAGACGAAGACACAGGCAAAGGATTAAAAAAAACCTGAGGGTCAAAGGGAATTTAAAGGGCTGTGACTAACTTCTTTGGTAAACAGAGTTTACCCAAAACGACCTGTTCCACAAACCTGGAAACTGCAGCTGAGCCCCAAGGCACACAGCAGTGTGCAGAAACAACACAAGAGCCACATACAGGGCAGAACAGCCCACACATCAAGTTACTGGCAAGCCTTCCAGCCTTCCTTGCTAGCCTTGCTTTAAACAAGAGATGGTTTCTACCCCAGGCAGGACCTTCAAGAGCATTCATCTTTCCCTCCTACAGGAAGTCTGGGCAGTGGTGTTGCACAGGGCTCCTCCTTCTTACAGGTCCCAAAGGGTGCAAAGATCTTTCTTTTCCCTCCACACCGGTCATCTGAGCCACCCAAACTGATTTATCTTCTGGTTTACTTCACTTGTTCCCTGCCAAGAAAAGAAAAAAGGAAAAAACCTACCAGCCTTCCGTGTGAAAGCACAGAGACTGCCTGTCGGCTCCTGAATGGGAGTTCACAGGCAGGCAGTGGGTCTCATATCCACTTCAAAATGTTAACAGCTTGTGCACCAACATGCAACAAAGCATTTTCCACTACAAGATTAATATGGGTCCTCCTTCTCCTCTAGTTTGTTGAAAAACCTGCTTTATGTGCAGCCAAATGCAAACTGAAAAAATACTCATGTCAAAGGGTTTGTCCCCTCCTGGTTTCAGCGCCCAGTGAGCAAAGCTGTGTAGGCACATAGGCAACCACATGATTCTTTTATTTTGGGCCCAGCTATGCAGAATTCTCAATGAAAAGTCTGCAGCCAAGCCTTAATTCCATACAGTGACTCCAGTGAAGCAGAGAGCAGGGAGGTTGAATTATAGAAAGTTCATCCAATCCTGAAAACAGATCTTTCCTCAAATTCATTAAAGCCAATGGGAACACAGCAGTATCTGCCAGACCTCTTAGCATGCGAGCAACTGATCCCTCCCTTTGGCATTAGGATACTTTTTAACAGGATCAGTTCACTGTAAAACAACTCGAAAGGAAAAATCAAGGGCCCCAAACTTATCCTACTCTTCTAAGGATTGAGCAATCATCTAACAAAAAAAGTCATAAAACACAATCCTGGAAACAAGACACAAATGTAAAGGCATTATTCATTTTTTTTTTCCCCAAGGTTGTTTCATAAGACAACCACAAAAAATCATAGACATAAACCAAATGGGTATCCGCATCCTCAGAGACTTTTAGTTTCAACCAATTCCTAAAAACCTTTGCTCCTGGAAAGATCTGAAAAACAAGAAGAAAATTAGCTTTACCGGATTCCTTTGCCATCTCCTTGAAATCTCAAGGATTGCTCTTTCTGAGGAAATATTATAGTCTCTCTCTTGAAAAATAAACTACAGTATAGTATCGTAACTTCAGCACTTGTTCAAAGGAATAAAGACACTATATTGCAAAGAACCGTGCAGAGCATATTTTTAAAAGCGTAAAGGATTTAACGATTTTTGCAAGCATCCAGCAGCAGAATAAATTGTTACTGATACATGCCATGTCTGTGAAGGCCACTATCTACGTTTTGATGTTGCAAAAGACAACCTGATCTTTCAGCTATTGGGAAAAGACAGAAGCGGTTGGGTATCCATTTGTTCTTTGATAACCTCTATAATTCAAGTACAAATCTACCTGCACTAAAACCAAGCATTAACAGTATGAACTGTTAGATCTGTTACCAGGAAGTATCAGTCAATTATAAAAGGTAAATTTCCATCCTATGCCAAAGGTACAGAAGATGCAACAGGCAAATTTATACTACAACTTTCATCACTGTAACATCCCAAATGTCCATCATTTGACTTAAGAAAAGCATCTGAAATCTGGGACTATTTTAGTTATGTCAGATACATGAAAATTAAAGAGGTTATAAGAGATTCTGAGAAGTCACCCAGTCCATTTCCTCACCCTACAAAGGACACAACGCCTAAAAGAGTTGTCGTCTTAATTCCTCCCACCAACTCCTGGCAAAGTGCAACAGCCCACACTTCATGAATGTCCCTCTGGTGATGCAGAGCTGACCTAGACAGACTAAACTTCACCAGATTCACACAACAAATCAGACTAGCTGACTTCTCACCGAACGATGATTTTTCCTAGAA
This sequence comes from Phaethon lepturus, assembly GCF_000687285.1. Taxonomy (NCBI): domain Eukaryota; kingdom Metazoa; phylum Chordata; class Aves; order Phaethontiformes; family Phaethontidae; genus Phaethon; species Phaethon lepturus. The sequence goes on from NW_010545617.1 coordinate 24,832, forward strand.
AAAGAGAAGCATACCAGAGTACTTCAAAATCTGAATAAAGATTTAGCCAGTAGGCAGCGATAGAAAAAGCCATCCAGATCTCAAAATCCAGCTAAGCTACTGAATGGTCCTATTTACACCAATGAGAAAGTGGGAGAGGAGGGTGAATAAAACACCAAGCACACCTTCTTAAATATTTGCCTTTAAAAAGCTAGGATGGAGCAAGGCATTCAAGTCTTCACTGGCAGAGACCCAGCCCAGGAAAAGCTACTCCACTCCACAGTTCCACCAGCATACTTCAGTTGGACTGTACCCAGGAGCAAACAGTTGGGATGTTCTACCACTTCTCTTTTAATTAAAAGACAAATTAACAGGAATAATGGGCTTAATAAGGCAGTGGAAAGGCAACTAATTTAAAGCCTATGGGTTTTCATAAAAAAAAGAAAAGAAAGGCAAGCAGAGGGTTTTTTTTGAGAATGTGTTCAAACATGCAAGCTCCACCTCCTCAGAATATATGACAGCTTATTTTTTAAACAGACATATCACCAACAGTGATGAAAAGTGAAGGTGTCCTAACAGAGGTGAAAGCTCAAAAACCAGCATTGACAAGGAGGTGTCTGTACACTCATAAACCTTTTGAGTTAGCATTTGGCAGAAAATTCCAACTGTTCTAACCACAGAAAAACACTGCCAGCTACTGAAATTTTTTCTTTTCTTTGCTTCTATTATAGCAAAAAATGCTTTCTTTTTTTTTTTTTTGCTGAATAGTATGTTGTATTTCTAAAGCACAGCAGAAAGCTATCATAAGCACTAGCTTATTTCTCTGTTCATACCAGTATTACAGAAAGACAGTGAAAATTGCATACACAGCTCCAGAGAAGTCTGCATGTCAGCAAACAGAACCAGAATATTTTGTCCATATGCTAACCAGCACTTTCAGCATCCCAGCCTTTATTTTCCATTAACAATGTCCCATGTAACATCAATCAAATGCCTACTGACATTGCCTTCAATTAGGCCTACTGGATTTCTACCATCTTTAAAAAATCCGCCCGCATCACCTTTCAGTCAGAAAAAGTTACCTAAGTTCATTTGGCAAGCTCTACACTGGTAAACTATGCCATTTATCCCACTTTCCATTCACTTCCATACCTATGCAGCCTGAAGTTGGCAAACATTAATGTGGCCACAAAAGAAAATTCATCGTAGGAAAGACCTGAACCTGTATCTGCATCATAGCAGATACATATATATAAAATTAGCTTTTCAAATTGATCAGTTTGTAGAAATTGTTTAGTAGTTGTGGTAGAAAAGCCTGCCCAAAGGAGGAGCCTCCAGGACCTTTTAGTTTCCTCTTCAGCAATGTCCCTTCCCTCCCTTCATTGCAAACTGCCTATTCGCAAGCTCTTCCCTGAGGCTTCCTTATCCATTTCATCTCCGAAACAAGCTGTTGCCTACAGGACATCTCCTCTTGGCTGGGATAAGAGTTTCAGGCAGCGTTGTTCCAACTATCTGAATGCAGACGAGTTTTGAAATTTTAAGCTCCCAAATTCTCCCAGTCCACTGCTTCATCACCCTAGCTCCCCTCTTACAGTCCAGACTCTCACTTAGACTGCTTCTGTGCCTCCTTCTGATTAATATCCGGTGATTAAACATTAACGTAATAAACAGCAAGAAGGAAGCCATCTAGCCAGTCATTTACAGAAGCTCGGGTCTGTCTCTCCAAGAGATATAGCTGCAAAGTAAAGGAGAGCATCTCAATGAATTGAGTTTTCCAGGAGGGGCCAGCAAGCTCCAGCTATCGAGACCTTAATAACCACATTTCAGCTTGTGGAATAGGGA
>NW_010545617.1:26683-27856 GCF_000687285.1 Phaethon lepturus
GGGTAAGACCTGTGTGGGGCATCGGACTTGTAAATCACTGAGTCAGCAACGAATGGCAGAGGGTGAGGTGTGACTCAAGCAACATGCTTTGCTGATCTTGCAGAAGCAACCATGACAGGTTACAGTCTGATGATCTGTTGCTGCTGAGTGACACCTGGGTGAGGCAAAGGTCTCTCAGCCCCATGTGGCTTCAAAGCAGCCACACAAAGACCCCTGTACATCTGTACCAAATCCTCCCCTCATACTGACTCATCAGGCCCCACTGACCCTCCAGACCCTTGCCAAGAGCCAGCACTCAATAATTGACTTAGTCCCACCTCACCAAGAGTATAAATCTGGCATTTAGAATCCTCCGTTTTGAGGACAAGAACTCCAACTACCAGATGGGTCAATGGGCCTGTACCTCTCTCCTCCCCAAGCAGGGATGCCTCTTTGGTAAGAGCCGCCCCTCTGACTACATCGGATGTTCCCCAGGAAAATATCATTAACAACAGCGCTGAACTATTAACTCGAGCTTGATTTTTGCAGTATGTGTATTTATCAATGTCAATTCCAAATTTGTTATATCTGTCACCTTAATGAATCATCTATCTTTTCAACTTCACGAAGCTGTCCCAATGGAAGTCCTTGAGAGGGCTCTGACAGGCAAACGTTGACTCTGGTAAGTGGCTACACACAGAATCCTTTAGACATAAACTGTTGACCAAGTCTGGGACTAAGACTGGGCCTAGCCGCACCCGGACTCCTCTCTGAGAAGGAGTTTAGAAAGCAAGGGGGTCCTTTCTGAACCTCATGACTCAACAGCAGGGCTTCCCCAGCCACACATCAGACTCTTATTCTTAACGTGACAACCTGCAAGAATCAAGACCCTGGTGCAGCAAGAGGGGGAAACGTGGCATCAGCAGTCAGGGTAAGGGGAAGAGGAAGGCACTGCTGATCAGTCAATAGCAATGAAATACCAGGGAGGGTCATGCAGGAACTCAGAACGCAGCAGGGGGTGGAGGTGGGGGGGAAGAAAAAAAAAGAAGGCCATAAAAGGAGGGAAAGGCAAGTTAGTGTACAATATTAATGAGTGGAAATAATGGGAGCAGCCTGCAGGTAATACATGGGCCTTTGGCAATGAAACACACTTGCAAAAAGCAAAGCAAATGAAGCAAGGTAGGGAAAGGCACC
>NW_010545617.1:27887-35807 GCF_000687285.1 Phaethon lepturus
ACACGCCGCACAGGACACCAACATGGGAGCTACATTGAACTTTTCCCCCCTCAAGCACACCCTCCGTTCCCAAAGCTGTGCGTTGGGCTCTCCACAACCACCACCTAAGCTTACTGCCTTTCAGGGGCAGTCACAACACTGTTTGTCTAATTAAACCACTCTAAGTATTGGCACTTTGAAGGACAGGAGCTTGGAACATCAGTCTTGATAACCTATATTCTAATTGCGCGAAATCTACATATGTGTCACAGACCGGGAGACAAGAATGAGCTGAACAGTCCACAGGACAGCACTGATTTATTTGAAATGTATACTGACAGCATGGCCTAAGCAACAGCTATGTTACTTCTCAATCCTTACGTAAAATGGTATTAGCATTAGTGTGAATTGTGTGTGACAAGATTAACCTCAAAGCTGTGTTTGAAGAAGAAAGGAGCAGATGATTCTGTTATTTTAAGGATGTAGCGAACAATGAATAATAATACCCCAGGCAATGGAACAATTGACTTTTGGGACAGAAAAGCAGGCTTGGGGATTAGGGTTTTGAGGTTGTTGACTTGCCTTGAATGCATGTTCTGCAACAGCCTTTTAGTTTGCGCCAGAACCTTTCCAGTATGAACCATTTGTTTAAATTCTAAGAAGATGCTTTCTCCAGAGCTCTCCAGCAATGCTGGTGACACTAATCAAATCTGAAGTCACCCAGACTAGATTTCAGTCGGGCTTGGCATTGAGATACTACTGCGGTGCAAGTACACTCCCTCCATAGTGTTTACTGAATTCTTAAGTTTTCCATGCATTTCACAGCTGACAGCTGGTTTATATTAAAGGCACAGCCTTCTCATTAGTCCGCGAGCTGGGGAACACAAAGCTGTCTACAAATGAAAGAGGAGAAAACAAAACATAAACACAGAAAGACTGAAACAGCACCACAAGTGCAAAACAGGAACTTGAGACCAGCTGAGCTTGATTTTTATTGAAGCAATACAGTTCATTTCTCTACCACACTCTCCTTCAGGAGGAACACCAGGGTGCACAAGCAAAGGTTCAAGAGCAGAACCAACTCAGACATCTAATACTCCACCACAGTTCCTAACTGCTGTTTAACATAAAGCCACTTGCCTGTTGAACACATACCATAATTGAAAAAGCAAACAGTACGGCCAAGCCATTTCCCCTACTAGTATTTAAAACTTGTTAAAATGCTGTAAATCCACCAGACTTGCATGCATGCGCTAACCTTGCACCAACAATAGGAATCCATAGATTTGTTCCTATGGATACACGTGTGTGAACAAGTCCATATTTCCAAGCTGCACAATTTGGTGAACGTGAAATCTCATTTTCACACAACAGTTTTTGGAAGACAGCCACCACACTGCTTGAAAATTACAACTACTGGCAGGCTCTGTGGGTCTGGTTGTCTTTTAAACCACCTGAGGAAAATTCTCATTTGTGTATTGTAGACCTTTTTCCTTTTAAATGCATGAAGACGGTCATCTTATTTGTCCAACTGAGACAGCTCTGCTTTTCTGGGCAGAGATCAGAAGCCATTCCTCCTTGGAAGCCTGAAGAAAAAAAAAAAAGCTTTTGTGTTAGCAGTGATACTGCCACCTTTTAGATGCAGAACACATCATTAGCAATACATTTTGATTACAATGAACCACCAGTTCCCTGTTAGAGGCACACAAGCAAACAAGAACATTAAACACCACCAAAACATTACATATGCTGTCAGCTGAGCACGGTTACATTTAGCAGTCACAGTGCCCTCTGTAATTGTGACCTGTTTAAAAAGGAAGGCTTAACAAACACTGCATGGCTATAAAGCAACAGCCCTGGTTAAAAAGGACAAGGCTTGAAAAATTAATGACAGTTAAAACCAGAGCCTTTGTTAATGCTACAAAACTCTGAAGAGCCAAGCCAGAAAACACATACTCAAAGAAGGTGAAAAACAGTGTTGGATTTTCTACTTAACTGCACAGAAATAAAACATTTTGCAGCACTGTACATCAGCCTGCCACAAAGTTTAACCACGAAGTGGTCCCCACTCTAGTAGTCAAAAGGGGAAAAGAATGCTTTGCTAGAGACAGCACAAAGCTATCAGAAACTGAAAGAAAGGGTTATTCACTACATTTCTGCTGAATTTGCAAGGCCAAGAGAATGGGATATTTCCAATGATTGTATCCAATTCACAGTTTTCATATTCAGCAGTATAAAATTGACATGGTCAGCTTCACTCCTGCTTCCTAAAGCTACTCTGAAACCGATCAAAACTTTACGATAAATGAGATAGGGCTGCTTTAAAGAAGAAAACAGAGCCAGGCTTCCCTTCCTGGGCTTGTCAAGGAAGTCTAAAAATCTACTTGATTCTTAAGCACTTTGCACACACTTCCCTCCACAAGCAAAGATGCTGCAACCTGGAAGCCCTGACTCCAAGGCCCGTGTTACATCACCCTCATTTGTGTAGGCTTCTCTGTCTCCGAAAAGTCACCCCAGGGGAAGCTTTACTGCCAGGGAAAAGCAACTCAGCCTCTAGACAGGGTAAACGCATTTACTGTTCTCTGCTCTGCACTTGCATATATCCCACTGAAAAGTACTCTTCCAAGAGGGTTTTTTTCAGTTATGCCACACAAAGTTCTTTGTTTTGCACACCTTTAACAAGAGAGACAAGGCTCCACACGACACATGACCTCTTTTCACTTATCATTCAATACCAATCTCTTTTCGCAAGAAGAATTAACCAGCATTTTCAGTGGGTGCAAATTTGATTTTAATATAACCATTCGCATTCAGAACAGCAGCACAGACACTTGAAAGAACACTTGAAATCTCAGCTACCCTTCTTCACCTTGTGCTTGATGTACAAGAAGCATACTACTAAGGTAGGGCCCACATTTGAGCCTACCCATCAGTTCTTTTTAGAGGCCGAAAAGGAACCCCAGCTCTTGCTATTCACACATTGCCCCTACTAAAACACAGGAGGGAGGTAACGAAAGAACACCGTTACCTCTTCCCAAGCATGATATGAGAGAAACCCTCTGGGTTTAAGAGATGTTACGAGGAACTCTATATTCTCTTTTCCGTGCTTAAAGCCATTCAGCATCCATTCAGACATGGCAGTTACCCCAAAAAAGTGAAACTGGCCAGTCTATCGAGAAGGATTTTGATTTTTAAAATAAACTCCACAAAGGTTGAACTACTTGCACGACTCCATCCTATATGCCCTCCACTGGAAAGTTTTGCTTCAGCTATTTACTAGATTCAGAAGACAACTTCGATGCTTGGGATTTTCATGCTCTTCTTTCGATTCCTAAAATTCTCCTTCTGTGGTTTCATAGATTGTTTTGAAAAAGGAGAGGGCAGCTGTAGGACTATCTCAAATATTTTCAAGTGTTTGTGTTTTAAAAGTTAAGTTTCTAGTCTAACAATCTTGTTCTCTTGCTCTACTACTCAGTAAGAGTTACAAAGTTGAAATAAATCTGGGTTAAACAAACACTTTTATTTGGAAAGTAAACACAGACATCCTTCCTGTTAGCTCACTTCAATAATCATACTTTAAATGATAAAGGCACTTAATACAGTCTAAAATTAGGAAATTCTGCTTTCAAATTTAAATTGCCTTCAATAAGGAAGAGGCAGATTTCTGAAGCTCAATGTTGCACTTTTTCTCAAAGCAGTAAGTGTTGGTAAGAGAGCAGCATGCCAGCAAAGCAAAAGTGAAAAGCTTCTATCACAGCCTTATTCCTGGATAGGTGAGACTCATGCCAGAGTGAAAGGACACGTGACAGCTTGCAGACATGATTACCTGGAACAAATTCACTCTTTGTCACAGTTCCTGTCCCACAGCTGCAACCTCTACACTCTGCCCCATTGTCCTGCCTTACAGCCAGCGACATTTAACCTGTGTTCTGGTGACCTTGTCACCGTATCACCAGCTGCCCTAAACTGCTGACTGCCCTAATCATCAGCCCTCATCAACTCTCTCCTCCTCCCTGTTTTACCAACAGTAATTGCCTCATTGTGGGAAGGGTTGATATACAAAATTACATACCCTCGAACCCCAAGATAACTCCCCAGTTGTTTCTCTCTCCACTGAGCCAGTTTTCAATACAGACAACATGCTCTGTTAGCAATGCAAGCCCTTTCAATAAAATAAATACAGCACAAAGTCAAGCGCTTTGGAGAAACAATTTTACCACTAATGCTTTCATCAGCCAGGCTGTAATCTTGACAAACCCACCATATTTTACACTGAGATGTCCCTTCCACAGGGCAAATCTATTTTCATTAGTGTATATAGATTTAGCTGCTAAATCTTCTTCCATTGAATTGCAAATTAACTCTTACCATGAAAATTGCACAGACTCCACCTCAGGCTAATGACTTTCAAGTCTCCTAGGTCTTCTGTTACCCTTTTAATGCACCAGAAGTACTTTCTTTTAATCTTCTTGTGGTACTGATTCAGTCACAGCTATATTAACATAGTGCTCTCACAGTACAGCCTTAGTGAATCTCCCTCCCTTACACTCACTCACTCTTGATGTCAGAAGCTGTCCACTACTGTAACAGCAACATGACACTTAGAGTGCAGCTACCTACTCAGTTTCCAAAACCCAAGGTTTTGTAGGGGAATTGCTGTAGAAGCCTGTTTAATAATTTCACATCCTGGCATGATTACCAAAATAATCTGATCTGCCCTTCAGGCCTGGAAGGATAAAGTAACTTAGCTGTAGCCTCCTAAGAGGACATCATGGTGCCTTTCAAAGGCAGCTGGACTCAGCAGGCAGGACTCTTCATCTACAGCAGAAGTCCTGCTTGGGTCCTGCATGTATTGCAGCAGCAGATTCTGGAGAGGAAATTATGTTTTAATAATTAATATTTTAATAATTAACTAATGTTCATGATTTTTAATATAATCACCACAACACTGTTTTCAACAAAAAGAAACACATATATATTGCATCCTGGAGAAAACCTACAGACTCACCATGATGACCTGTGACTGCATTTGCAGCGAACTGGATTCCTGGCTCTGCAACTACATGCCATTTATAGCATGAAAGCAAGTCATCCTCAAAAATTAGCTTGTTATAAGTAAACCGTTGATCCTCTGTGTAAATGAAAAGAGGACGGAAATAGGCATGGGGATACCAGAGGGAAAAAGGATATCTAGAGGGAAAAGTGCATATGGGAACCTAGGACTTGTGCTCATGTCAGAGGCTAAGTTTAGCTGGTCATGCTATAGCGCAGCATCACACTGGCTGACAACCCAGCCCATGATTATACTCACTGGTATGCCCAGAGGAACAGGCAATGGCCAGCTGAAAAGAAAGGACAGAAAAGATTGTGACAACACTGAGAAGACCATAGTCTGCAGAGTCATCTTCACTCCAGAGGTGACTAGAAAGTCCTCTTGGTCTCAGGAATTACCCAGAACCACCCATATGTTGGAAAGTTTAGGGAAACAAGCAGAGGTCCACAATTCATACAGCTCCTAAGTAGAAAAGAACTTTATAGGAATTACAAAGTAGTAACAATTAATAACACTGCAGTAATTATTAATTCAGGCATAGGCCATCAAAGCAGAGCAACTGAACCCAAGGGTACGCATGATATCAGAGTATGGCAGTGCAATGAAACAAGGAGTTCAAGGAGACCAACACAAAACTCAGTTATAACTAGAGGGCAAACTTCAGTCTGAAGCAAGCGTGCTCAAGCAGAGTTCTCCATGAGAAATATGGGAACTTGAAAAAACTGCTCAGAGAATACAAGACTGTAGGATGACCTTAGCACACAGCAGATGCAACAGAAAAATGCTGAAAATTATTACAGAAAAATCCAGAGAGACTCATGGGAAAACTGGATCCAAGGAAAGAAATTTTAGATCATAGAGACAGGCCTGCAAGAGGATGCTAGGAGTCTCAAAGAGATGCTTGAGAGAGTAACCATGCTTAACACAAACCATGTTTAACACAAAAAACAACATCAGTGATAACATGCTGAAAGAAGACAGACTTTAACAGTAACACACTGAAGCACAGAACTGTCAGGTACACATCAACACAATGGCCTCATAAATCAGTAAGACCTTAAAGAAAAATCCGTAGATTAAAAAAAAACCCACACTAATAAAACTAGTAACTCCCCACATTGCAGGGAGTCTTGCTACTTTCGCTGAATGAATTATACATTTTTAAGAAGGAGAAGATGAGCACAAGGAAAGAGAATTATGACAGCTGCAAAGGTTGAACAAATTGGGAAGATGATGCAGAGACTGAACACTGGGTAACTTGGGAGCAATTCAGAGGCACTCACTTAGCCGCAAGGTGCCAAAATGGCTGACAATACATGAGACAAACCAGGATTTGGACACAGCCACTGAGCTTCCATTCATAAAAAAAGAGTCAGACATGTGTGGAAGTAATTACACAATCCCATTTTTGACATATCTGAGCAAAATATTATTGTGCATCCTCTTCAAGAGAATTGTAACAAAAAAAAAAGCCCAACCCAAAACCCACACTACAAAAAAATCCCCACACAGAGCAAGCTGGGTTGGTGTGTTTTTTGTTTTGTTTTGTGGGGGTTTTTTGTGTTTGGGGTTTTTTTGTTTTTGTTTTTTACACATTTTACACAAATGAGGGACCGTGATTCAACCTGTACTTACTATGGAAGAAACCACAGGCAAGTGACTAGAAACCATTTCATAGCTCCTTTGTGAGATTTGCTCAAGAACAACTGAAACAGCAGCAGCTACCCAGTAGGAAGGTGGAATTGGTGAAAAAGCTGCATGACTGATGAAATGCCTCTATACAAGCAGCACCTTTCCTCCTTGAAGAGCACTAACAAGTAACTGGTGTAACCTGAAGACAGCAACTGAAGAGAGACTATGGCAAAAAACTCACTTGGAGAAAAAAACTCTTAAGGAAGACATTGATGAAAACTTGCAGAAGAACAATTCAAAAATTTGTCATCTCTGCCGCAATGACCAGACTGGAATAATCATAAAAGACTGTGCAAATGCTTCTAGACAAAGTAACATCAGGAAAAAAGAGGCTAGGCCTAGAGATATTGGGGGGGGAAACGGGACAACACACACAACACGGGGGGGACGGGAGGGGAAGACAGACGTGACAGATAATAGAGATGGCCAAGTTCTCAAGTTTTCTGTCAGAGGAAAGATACTGCTGCTTAAATCCAAAGAGACACAGGAAGGCACCAAAGGTCACCACACATGGCATTTGACACGCCTTGGCACACCCACTGTTCCAGTAAAATTCAGCAGCATCAGAATGAAAGATACCAGCAAACTGCTGCAGCCTCTTGTCTTCAGCACCTCACTGTATTTTCATAAAATACCCAGGATAAGGTACTGTAAAAGCAGCCTTCTGCCTTTCAAGAGAAAGCACTAACTGAGAAAGCTGCACACAACAAACAAGAAGGCAAAGGTGACTACAGTACAACTGAAATTACCCCAAATTGTAATATATTCAGACAAAAGGATTGTGTGATACACAGGCTGGACAGCCAGTGGAAGGGTGCCAAAAATGTACCTTACAGGCACCTGTGCCAGGAACGGCAGGTCACGAGGAGCAAAGACAGCTGAGATAACTGAAGAGACAGCCTGAGGGACAGCAGGCTTACCCACTGATGCAGGAAGACAAAAGCATCAAGGTATACAAACTTACACACATGAGATTTGCAGCTCTTTCACTGCTTCACAGCATGAAGAGAGACGGAAAAAAGTTTTATCATTTGCAGCAAAAAAGTGTCTGTAGGAGAATAGGGAATGGCAAAATTCATATTTCAGGTCCATAGTCTGACTATTGATTGGGATTAATGAGGCACAGATAAGAACTAGGTCACAGAAGTGAAGGGTAATATACATGTAACCGTTTGCCACCAGGATCAGGGTTCAGC
>NW_010545617.1:35838-39690 GCF_000687285.1 Phaethon lepturus
AGAAGAATTTGCTTTGGTATCAAAGTTGGTATTAAGCTCACTTGGTTTTCTTTATTCTCTGTGTTCCCACATAAATGTTTTCTATATCTAAGGCTGCTCAAACACATCTCTTCAGAACATCAGTGCCACTGACCACAAAAATGAGTCAGAGCAACTACTCAAAACACAATGCTGCCTTAATAACCACCTAGCACTTAAACACTGTCACCTGAAAAACGCATCATAATACAAATATTAGAAGAATGGCCATCCACACAAAACACACATTCCAGGAAAACCAAGCATTGCATGCTGCTGCTTTAGTACTGCATTATTGCATTTAATAGTTTCAGACAAAACATCTCAGTTCCTTTAAAAAAACGAACCATCCACAGACTTTTAAAGTAGCTACTGGTAAAGTTCTTAAGCTAACTACCACATTGTATTTTACTGCTACCTATGAAGAAAAATGGAAATACCTGTATTTGTTTCTTTCTGTTTGTAAACCACTTAAGAAAAGCCACACTGACTACAGTATGCACTAGCCGAAGCCACATAAATCTTCTTTATCAGATATCCATCTCCTTATACGTACGTGCACACACACTTTCTGTAACGGAGTAGTTCAAACACACAGCCACCTCTTCAGAATGAGTTTCAGCTCCTGGATGAATGAGCCATGGGATGGTATGACTTAACCAAAACAGAGGGAGGACAAATACAGTGCTAGTAAATTTCAAAAATACTGCTACAAGAATAAGCTGCTGCTAGTCAGTCAACACCGTATTCTACAAAGATGGCTTAGATTTACAGTTATGGTGCTGTTTAGCCTTTGCTGAGGAACTGGACGTGAACAGAAAGGGCTGGAGAAGTGCACACGCAAGCCCTGCTGCTGCTCTACAGCCCCGGTCACTGCTGCGATTACAAACATCGCTGCCTCTGCAGCCCCCCGTGCGCCCAACCCACGGGATCTGCCACATGATCAGCCCTTAGCTGCAGAACTACACAGCCACTTCAGGCTGCTCTGGGGTTGGTTTGCTTTTCTAACCAGTGGCTTGTATCATTTACAAAGAAAAGATGGAAACCCACATACTGAAGCCAAACATACATGCTGTTTTCCCACCTGCAGAGAGACTAAATAGCAGCAGTATGAAATGCAGACAGCCCCACTTCCCCGAGCACAGAATTCACAGCCACCAAAAGTGCTAATTTTAACTATTTCATCAATGAGCATGCTGCTAAGAATAGTTTGCTGTGGTAGAAATCCACAGTTCCAGATATTATGCCACCTCCACTATACCAGCAACCTCACAGTGGAGTTTTCACCTCCCTACGGTTTCTGTGAGCTGGGGAGTAAAACTGATGTAACACACTGAAAACAACATCACAATCAAACATAGTTTCATATCCAGTGGTAAAAGGAATGCTGCAATAACAGCATGACTTTGCATATTAAAATATGAGGATCTAGACACTCATACAGCAACTTGCTGGCCACCTAACTGGCCACAGTTGGGGTACCCCCCAAGGAAGGTCCGCTGTATATGTACCCTCCTCATGTTCTTCCTTAAACACCCACTGCTATCCTCTGCCAAAGGCAGGATACAGAGCTACAAAGCTGTCTGACCTGACTCAGGGTGGTTGTTCCGGACAACAACCTTATCTCTGTGCCTCGTACCTTCTTCTGCCTAGACGTCCCATTCCTGCATGCTCAGATTCACACTTCAGCAGTGTATTTGTTATCCTTTGTTATCTATTTGTTAGAAAACATAACCGGAGGGTATTGGCAGACCCAGACACTTTGCCTGCAAACCACTGTCTGAAGGCTCACAAGGTGAGGAAGTCAAAGGGAGTTGAAAGTCAATAAGGCAGACAACTCAACCCAGGACAGCAGAAAAGAAAAAACAACAGAACTACAGAAGTGAGTGATTGTTCCACTTTGCACTTCTACTCAGTTACAAACACACACCATTTTGGCAACACTGCGCAGGATAATCGCCAGGACTCTTAAAAAAAAAAAAAAATAATACTTTATTGAGGTGTGCAAACAGGAAAGTCAGTTCCAAACAAATAAGGCTTTCCTACAATGTCAAGAGTTCGAAAAACACTGCTGTAAGGAATAGAGTACCTAGCCCCCCCAAAAAAGCAAGCCCAAAACATATTTAGGATTTCAGGGATTTCTGAAACAGACTTCAAAGGCTCAACATGGAGAAAAGTGAAGAAAATCTGCCTGCTGACCGTTTTTAAATGGAGAAATAAATACAAGAAAACTTTCCAGATGGGATGTGTTTCCCCTGCCGTTAGTTTGGCCTTTACAATACTGTGACTCTAATAGCTCTGCTATGTCTGGTTTCCAAAAAGCACCTGCCTGTCAAAGCAAGCCAACAGCCTGCACTATGTGCTCTTAGGGCTCGCTCATCACTGAAGGAGCATTTCCACTTCAGTATAAAGTACTTGAATGCCACTCATAATGTTGAAGAAGTTAACAAACCTTCATTTCATTACCGTTGGTCTTAGAAGTTACCCACTCGGACAAATATGCTGCATTTTTAAATGTTATAGAAGCAGCGCAGTGACAGAGTCTGATCTATTGCACACTCATTGAAATGGAGAGATCAGCCCAGCGCCATTTTCAATTACAAATAGCTTGTCATAACACGAACAGAGTGCTGACAACATCCCCAAGGTTTACCTCCAGGATATAAAATTGAATAGCTGTTACCCAATAAGAGAAATAACATTTTAAAGCCTTTGTCTTTAAGCATGACAAAAATCCCTGTCATGAGCAGGAAAAACTGATTTTCAAATGTTAGTTTTGTCTATAAGAACAGAAAATTTCTCAGAAAATTTACCAGAGAAACAGCCACATTGGCTCATTTTCTAGAAATCTACTAATTTTTTTTAAACAGTCTGCTGTATTCCCAAAGCACAGCAATTTGGCTTCAACTACCCAAACCACACAGCTATTTTGATCATTAAATATTCTTCACACTTCTGAAACACAGTCAAAGAAAAGCACTATGCTGGTGTAGATAAAACTAAAAAGGTTGCATCTTTCCCACCCTAGCCCTCCACAACTGTGAGTCAGTCTTCATTGTGTATTACATCTCCCTGAAACGTTCCACAAAGAAGGCTCCAGCTTATAAACACCAGCTATTGTTACAGATTTTTTTAATATAGGAACACAAGCATTTTCCCAGAATAAATATGTAAAGAATGTTTAAAACGTTAACACAGCTAGCAAAAAGCCACAGCTGAACTCTTTTCAACAGAGTTACGCATATAAGCTTCCCCTACTGAGACCTAAATCTGATCCATTTACAGCTAAGAGATCATTTTGACAGGCACTGGCTTCTTCCAAAAAAAGACATCCTACCTGCAGGCCCCTGCTCCTCCACGTACACTCTCTGATGGAGAGGATTTTGTGCTAGCCATTTTTTTCGGGTGAATGCCTGCCTATCGGTATATAAGGGGGCTGGGTGAAGCAACGCTCAGGTATGAAAATCAAATCCTTCCAGCCTTTGCTGGCCGGATCTGGGTCTGCAGGACCCGTTACCACCCCATTCTCTAATCAGTTATTTGTACCAAGAACTCGAAAGCACCCGAGGGGACGGCACCGGCTCACCCAGCACACAGAAGCCAGGGAAGCGTAACCGAGGTGGGAAACATCCCGAATTCCCACGCACCTGCCCGCCCCCGCGGCCTCTTCGGTTCCCAGCTTGCCGCGGCGCTGGGGGCGGGGAGGAAAGGCCCTTCCCCACTCCTTGCAAAACACAGCCCCGCTACCCTCCGTGCCCAGGCTGAGGAGGTGCCCGAGGCCCCGCTCCCCGGCAGGTCCCCGCTGGGGAGTGGGGAGGCGGTGCTGCGGTCGCA
>NW_010545618.1:0-603 GCF_000687285.1 Phaethon lepturus
GCACTAAGTTTGTTTGCAAGTACTTCAGCATCTGTGTTGTTTAAGATTCCTAATCCTGTCCCTACGATACCAGTTGCATCTCTTCTTGCTCATTTTGAATGGGTGAGACAATGCCCACGTAACCATGCTAACCACCCTGAGTGGGACATACCTATGAATAGTGAACAGGTTGGTTTAACTGCAGAGATACTAATCTGCATTGATAGTTCTGCTCGTTTGAGAGGCCATGATGGATTAAACATCACTCACCATCTTCCTACATATCTGATTGTGTATGGTCCAATTTCAGATATTTGTGTGGTCAACTTTTCTTTTACCAGTGTGGGAGTTGATATTAAGACATCCATTTTAAAACCCAAGGATGTAACCTTACCAGTTGATATGCTGGTGACAGTAACCGGCTGCATTAGTGTAAAATTGAGATTTATACTCATGCCCAGCATTAGTACGTCCCAGGTGCAGAATACGGCATTTTGACTTGTGAAAATGTCAAAGATATCTGAAATATCACAGGATCACAGAATCGTCCCATTAATCATTGCCCAATGATTAGTGAGGATAAAAATTGGTGAGCGTAGAGGGGGGTCCCCACTGAGTGAACTC
>NW_010545618.1:644-8685 GCF_000687285.1 Phaethon lepturus
TATTTATGGGGCCTTGAGTTACCTTTAGCATCATGACTGTGTGGTTGTAGCTCTTAATTTCATATTTATCAATATAAGCAGTGATGTCAGATACATTTTAGCACCTTATTCTAATTTTAGTCCTCCTTGATTCCTCCCAGCTGGGGGACTGTTTGATTATGTGAGTCCCAGGTTTTTGGTTTACTGTTTCCCACCATTACTGATACACTTAGTCTTGCAGTGTCAGTCTTTGGAATTAACAGTATCAAGAGCAGTGAGAGTAAGAGTATCTTCATTAATACTCTTATTGTCATTGTGACTTAGTTTGAAAAGATTGGTGTTACTATGAACCAATATTATAACTATATAGTTCATTAGCCCATAGAGTTTTAGAAAGTCTTAGCTTTAGCACTCATGTGGGTACAGGTGTTCGCTGTTCCTCTGATGGAGCTTCCTTCACTCTCATGTAGTGGATCCAGGAGCTGATCCCTTCTCCTTTTACTGCAGTGTATGTGGTCAGGAGCATGAGGTAAGGTCCCCTCCACTTTTCTTTTAGTGGTCCATCCCTCTAGGTCCAGATGTACACCGGGCTTGAAGTTACGTACCAAAGAGTCCAAAGGAAGCAGAGCCTGCTTGTTGAGATAGCTGTGTAAAGATGATAATGCCGCGAAAGACATAACAAATAATCTTTCAGAATTCCTTCACCTTTAATGTGTATCTGATCACTCTGGCTACCCACCTGATTGACTAGATGTGTTTTTTCATATAATATTTCAAAGGGGCTTATCCCTTCCCTCACTTGTGGAGTAATCCAAATTCTCATCAAGGCAATAGTTGGAATATCTACCCATTTAAGACGGGTTTCTTGACATAATTTAGAAATTTGTCTTCTGAGGGTCTGATTCATTCTTTCTACCTTCCAGTTACACTGTGATCTCCAAAGGATATGCAGATCCCACTTTGTCTGGAGGAATTCAGATAACCGTTGACTCTCTCTGAAATAAACTGAGGTCCTTTGTCCGAGGATACATCCTCAGGAACTCCCAACCTGGGAATTATTTCTTTCAATAAAAATCCAATTACCTCCCTAGGTCAATTTTTGTGGCAAGGGAAAGCTTCTGGCTACGCAGAGAATATGTCTACCAAAACAAGTAAATATTTGTATTGCTCACACTTTGGTAACTCAGAGAAATCAATTTGCCAGTGCTCCCTGGAGGTTATTCCCCTTTTTGCTTCACCCATCAGCAGCTTGCTTTGAATCCTAGGGTTGTTTGCACAGCAGGTGTGACACCTTCTTATTATTAAGTCTGTACTCGATTACATTTTAGGCCCTATAGCATATTTCTTGACAGTCTTTATCATAGTATCTGTTCCTATGTCAGTTTCTTCATTTAGCTTCCTGAGGAGAGCTTCCATCATTTTGGCTATAGTAAGAACTTGCTGATTTGGGGTTACCCACCATCCTTCTGTATCTCTTGAGTGTTTCAGTATTTCTGCCAATCGATTATCCTTTTCTGCTATGCATTGTAACAGAGTTAGTTACATTATCGCTCTCATCCTGCCATTGTCCCAAGTCTTTTGCCAATATGTTAGCAAAGAGTAGGGCTTTTTTAAAATCCTTGAGGAAGCACAGTCCAACATAGCTGCACCTTTCTTCTCGTTGTGGGGTTTTCCCATTTGAAGGCAAAGACTGTTTGGCTTTGTTCATCCACTGGGATGCAAAAGAAAGCATCTTTTAAGTCCAAAGCAGTAAAACAGGCATTTGTTTCAGGTACCTGATTTAGTAAGGTGTAAGTGTTCAGTACAGTGTGGTGTATGTCTATGGTTATTTGATTTATTGCCCTTAAGACTTGTATTAGTCTATGTTCTTCAGAATGAGGCTTCTTTACTGGTAAAATAAGAGCATTAAATTTCGATTAACATTCCCTAAGTAGTCTGTACTACATAAAATTATTTAGCAAGGTTGTGTGCTTCCAATCTGATAAGGTACTGATTTACCCTCACTGGCTTTGCCTCCGGATTTACTTCTATTTTAATCAGAGTTACATTTTTCACTTTACCTAGTTTATTAGCAGCCCATTCCAGGGGAACTACCACATTTGATACAGCATTTGGAATATTCTCTTTGGATTGTTCTGATGTTTCATCTGTCAGCAAGCAGATCAAGGCTATCCGGGCTGATTCAGGCTATCCAGGCTGTTTCACACCCCTATGGATCTGTACAGCATTCTCAGAAAAGGTTACTTGTGCATTTAATTTACACAACAAGCCCTGTCCTAGCAGTAGAAGAGGGCATCCTGGCATATATAGAAACTTGTCAGTTAGTTTAGTATTTCCAGTTGTACATTTCATAGGTTGTAAAAATGGCCTTAATGGTCTCTTTCCCCTTGCTCCAACAACCGGTATTGTAGCTTTGCTTAGGGGCTCTTTACAACCAGTTGCTTCTGACTGAGTGGCTCCGCTGTCTATCAAAAAATCTGTTGTTTTATTCCCCAGCTTTATTTGAACCAGGGGATCTTCTGGGGAGGCTTTAATATTTCCCCATGTCCCCTTCACTCATTTTCTAAGTCTTTTAACATTATAACATTGATGTCTTCTAACTAGCTCTTCTTTTTCCTGTCAGGGCATTATTTTTTCCAAGGTCCTCCCCCTCTGCAGGTAGCACATTGATTTGGACCCCAAAAGGGAGACTCTGTGCTCCTCTGCAGATTAGAGGCCTCTTTCTCCATGACTTCCTCTTCCCCTACCTGTTTTATCCACAATTGCTGCAGTTAAAAGAGAGGCCTGCAAATTCATTCTTGCTAGTTCATTTTTCACTTTCTCTTCTTCCTTATAATCAATTGAAAAATAGACATTGTCCCACTCCATCCACTTTTTTGTAACTTATAATCCCTTGGTTTCTTTCTTTTTCTTTGCTACCTGTCATTAGCATATCTCTAATCTGAATACTTTTATTTCTATACAGTCATAAAAGCATCAACATAGAAAACATCATCCCTTTTTTCCAAGTTGATGACATAAAAACATTAACTGCATATAATATAAATGTAATAGATAATGATGTATAATATATATATAATAAAGTGTAATAATAAATTGTAAAGACCCATTTTCTGGACATTGTTCACCATCATCCAATTTGTAATTTGGCCACTATTGATTACAATATATTTTCATTGTCTCTTTAGTCATGAGATCACCTCCAAACTTACTCAATTTTTTAAAAAGTACACCCCAAAGGCCTACAGGGAGGAATCATAGATTGGCTTGTTCCCATTCCAACCAAATACCTAAATTACTCCCTTGGGTGCACTCGGCTCTAACCCCACTGGTCAGTTAAGGTATTCCTTGCCAGGGTCTATGTGCAACTTTATGTGCATGCCACTTAATAAACTTCCATGGAAATAATGAAATTTTAATACTCACCAATCCAAGGATTCACCCCCTTTTCACCCCCATACAAATATCTCTTTACAGACATTGTGCCTTTGAGTTGCTCATTGCCCCGACCTTGGAGGAGATCCAGAGTAGTCCCCAGTCAAAAGGTCGGTGCGTGCTGGAGTCCTGTCCAGTCTGATTCTCCGGTGTCAGGGTTGGCAAGATAATCCAGGCAAAGCCTCATGGCTGTCCCACTTAGGTTGCCAAAATGTTGTCCCAAAACAGGGTTCTTTACCCAGTGTGCAAAGAGCCAATAACACACAGAGCAAAGATATTTACTTTTATTCCATGTCTGCCCAGATTTGGATGCTAAGCGGTAACTCCACAAAGCTAGCACACCTCAGCTGACACGTGGAAAGTATTCATGTGTTTTGATCAACAGTTATCAGCACTTTTGCAGGATCGCTCAGTCACCCTTGTTCCTATAGGTTCTCGCAAGCCTTGTCTCCATTTAAAAGTCACTGCGTCCCCTTTTTTACTGTGCGTGTTCTGTGAGGCAGGGGCTTCTGTGGGTAGGGCGCTTCCCTTCTCGAGGGCGGGTTTTTACCCTGTCGATTAGGACAGTTCACTTGAAGTCCAGTAGTAGAGTTCACCTTGTGGTTATCTTGTCCCCCGCTCAAGGTTGCACCTTGTTCACTACTCACAGAGGTTAAGTACCACCCGTTGTTTCATTCCTTGCATATCTCCAGCAGCTGAACTGGGGTCCAAGCAGTTATGGCACAAACAAGATTCAAACATGGATCAGATGAAGAAGGAAGGAATTAAATGCGCTTATTGTACTGTCACACTGTACTTGAAGATGAATCCATCTTGACCTGAGTTAAAGCACTGCAAAGCTGCTGTAAGTAGGGCAAGCGCTGGAATTCAGAGGGGGAGATACACACCCTCTTACCTTCGTCCTATTCCTGACTTATTCCATAGCATTTTTTGTGTGCAGAGAGGTAGATCTGATATAAAGCAAACTTTCCAGCTTTTGTGCACCTGTGAGATTCTCTTGTGTGAGTGAGGGAGATCCCCATCTCAATACTATTCATAGCCCCTCACCCTAATATAGAGGTATATAGGTTTTGCAACACTCAGAGTATTTTTCAGAAAGGAAAGAAAACATTTACTTTCTTCTGTCTCTGTTCACTCACTTTTTTCGCTCATTTTTTCTCATGTTTTCATTATCCTGAATTATTCTGAGGTGTATGAACTTAATTGCCTTTAATCTTTTTAAGGTGTATTTTAATTCCAGTTTATACTTGAATACTCCACTAATTTTGCTCCAATTTTTGACATGTGAGATTAAAAAAAATATTGGCACTCCATTTTTGGGGTGACAGAGATGTTACATGTTCAAAGACCATGACACAAGGATGAAGAAACCCTGACTCAGGTCTCAGGAAATTCTTTTGATAGATCAGTGGTCTATTTGTTGTTCTTCTTCTCTGAAAAATTATAAGGAAATATTTATGCCTTTAAGCTGGCTTTTCACTAAGTGCTGCATCATTGAAGCAATGCATTCAGTCACTAAGTAATACGTAAATATTTCTTTTATAATTCTTTGTGATATCTTGAATGCTGCTATGCCATGCTTTTCTATATTCCAATAATAGCTATAATAAAGAGATGAACAGGATGGTAGGTGTTTATTAGAATGAATAGTCAGCTGGTTGTCTGTACATACTATATGTACCACACCACACATACTGACCCAAATCACTAGTCCAAAGGAGAAGGCACTAAGAAAAGTAGAGTATTTATAGTTTTTTTAAAAATTATGCCCATAAGGAGACATTCTGCCATGCTTAGAGTATTTTTCTCTTTTCATGATCAATTCCTTATGCTGCAGAGGAACATTGTAAAATAGTGATGTCAAACAAATTGTATTTGTGACAAAAAATTGGAATTCAAATAAAACAAGGGAGGGGAATAGCTTAATAAAAATATTTATTGAAAAAATTCCCATCAACATCATTTGGCTGTAAGTAAAATGCTGAGCGTGACTATGGTAATCAGGATGCAAAGAGCTAATACCGTGAGCAGGATCATTCGGCAACATTTGGAATGCTTTTTTTCTCTCTCTTTCTTTTTTAACAAGGTATCATACCCAGGAGTATAAATATCCCCCATCCAGAACTGTAGATCATTAGGATTTTCCTAAAAGAAAAATCAGAAAATGAACTCAGTTCCTCTCTCTTGCACATAAAGTCATTAGAACATAGCCAGAAGTGTTTTGGCTATCATCAGATAGTGATTAATGAATTTAAGGCATCACAACAAAAATGCAAGAAACTTTCACTTGAACATAGGTTGCACTACTTGCCAGATGCTGCAAATATTCCACTGGGGAAAATTAAAACCATGCTTTTCATCCAGAAACTAAGTGTAGGACACTAGCCATTGAAATTTGATTAAAAAATCCAGAAGGAACCATGTTGTCTTCTCAAGAAGAGATGCTGATTTATGAACACAGATATAAGTCCCTTCCCAAAAAAGGGAACAGTAGAAAAATGTTCACAAAAGTAACCCTAAGAGTGATTTGTGCCAACCCATATGCAGGCGGGACCCCTTAGAGTGTGGATGAGGCTGAAAAAATATATGTTATGTGATAACAGCATGATGTTATGAACAGTTATTAAAGTGGGCATGTAGTATTTAAGTGCCTTGTTTGTAGTTCTTCTCTATATAAATGGGGAAGCCGAGTTGTGGGATGCTGCGGTTTAAGACTTTCCCTAGCCAGAGGTCGTGTTCTGCAGAACTGAAATTCCTGGAGTCTAACCAGATATTTAGACTTCTCTTCCTGATCAGACTCATCCTAGCATCATGTCTGTACTGGAAAATACATCCATATTTACTCCTGGAATCCCACCAAAAGAACCAAGCAGGCTGTGTGGTGGTCCACGCACACACCACACAGCTCGTAGCAATTCTCATAGCAATAGCACTGAGCTCAAGTGCGGCGCAACAGTGCATTACCTTTATGTGGCTGGCCAAGTTAGAGTGCAGCCAGTGTCCATCATAGTCTTGCACAGTCCAGGACGGGGTATTTTTCTTCTCCTCCCAGTCATCATCCCTCTGATTATCACTATACAAGGGGTTGCTTTTGATTGTGGATTTCAGGGTGATGGGTGTAATGTGTTTCCCAAGGGCTTTGTCTATCATTTCTTGACGGACCCCATTTGAGTCTAAGCCCGGCAGCTCAGTGACATTTCTCTTTTCTCTCTGTAAGGCACAAGTTAGATCAGAAGTTGGTTTCATCTTCATTTACCTAGGACACAGGCCCCCTTCCAGAGTTATCATTTGTAATAAAAAAGAATAATCTTTGAAATTACACATGCAACAATTTTTTTTTGCTCTGTCAAGCATCTACAGTGCAGTAAGGGAGCCTGACTGTTCACTCTGGGAAGATTTCTTCTTTCTGGGGAAAGCATGTGGGTACAATCTGAACATTAAACTCTTTTGAAAACGTGAACTGACATTATAATGTCTGCTGAAAGAAAGCCTCTGCTTTAGCAGAACAGTGCTATGGAGCTCTGTGGTAGAAGATGCCGTTCTGATGAAAGCCATAGGTGTATGATGCAGAAGCTTAAGGACAAAGCAGAATGAAGCACAGGGGTAATAGTGTGCAAGTGACCACCTTGATGGGAGCTGCACCTCTGACAGAAGGGGTATGATTTGCAGTTCTTTTCAGGCTGTTGAATGTTAAACCCATGTCAGGATGTCAAAGAGGCCCTTCATGCAACTGAGGGAGAGTCTTTAATTTGCACACTGGCAGAAGTCATACGTAATTAAGCATCTGAGCAGTGTCCCAGCAATGACAATTGTTAAATTGGATCTTTTAGAACATGGGGGTGACAAGAGAGGAGGATGAACAACCCTGGTGGGATCACATTTTTGGAGAACTCACAAGCTGCTGCTTAACACAGCACTAAAAGCCTCTTCAGGAGCTGGTAAGATGGTACTTACCACATTTTTCGATCTGTAATTGCATGGTGGAATGCAATCAGACTCTCTAATTCAAGCTGTTCAACATTTTGGTTTACCACAACCTTTTGTCCCCAAGATTTTGAATTAATCAGTCACCAGCCTCCAGTTCCAGCAGTAAGCTTCCCAGGAGACCTGCTTCTGGTGGAGCCCTTGCCTCATGTTAACACCTCTCCTGTGTCTCAGGGCTGCTTCTGCAGAACCATCACAGTGCAAATTCAGCTTTACTCCTCAGCAAACACCACTTGCCCATTAGCACTTTTGTCCTTAGGAACTTTATGTTGAGACAAGGGAAGCCTTGGCCTGACCCGGTGGCCAGGCTCCCATAAAGTGGGTGCACATGATAAGCTGCTGATGAAGAGGCTGGGACCTGAGAAACTTCCTTCCATGAAAGGACATCTTTCCCAGGATATTTCACTTATATTGGCACCTCCAGCCATTAAGGTGTCATGGACTGGATGGACTTCAGCAGCCAAAGGGCTCGCTGCTGCTGGGTTCACATCCTGCTTCTCCTTCCACCTTTCTGGTGGGAGCCCAGGGGATCTCACCTACTCCCAGATGCTGGCTTTGGGAGCTGCTCAGATCCCACATCAGCCAGTGCAGGTCCCTAAACTGATGGCAAACTGTTGTCTGCTTCTGCTTGACTAATTTTCTG
>NW_010545618.1:8698-9213 GCF_000687285.1 Phaethon lepturus
CCTGAGTGGGCCTGTGAAGCCATTTTCAGTGGAAGCCAGCTGCCACATATCATCACCTACTTTATGCCGCAGTGCCTGTGCGCAGGCATAGGCATGCGTGAGTTGGTCTGGGGCAGGCAGGTGTAGAAGGAAGCAGGAGGACTGGTTTCCTTCAGAAAGGAAAGGTGAAGACGAGAAAACAGCCGCCTTTGTTTAAGAACTCTAGGAGGAAGCTTCATGCTGGCATTCTTATCACTAAATCGTGCACAAGTGACTAAGTATGTTTCCCATCAATAGTTACCATTAGTAGTAGATTACCACAGATCCTCAGTGCCCTCCCAATCCCTCTATTATTTCATAATTTCCATATGTCATTCCTTAGCCTTGACACATCCCCTGACAATATTATTCTTTGCATTGCAGTTACAGCTGGCACTGAAGCCCTCTGGGTTGTACTGGCCAGATTTCAGCTGAGCTGGTGTTTTTAACTGTCATATCTTTCTGACTGCATTTTATTTTATTTTATTTTATTTTAT
>NW_010545619.1:0-1119 GCF_000687285.1 Phaethon lepturus
GATATGATATGATATGATATAATATAATATAGAATACTCTGAGGCAGATTGCATATACAGGCAAAGCAGAACATAACAAAGGAGGGAACAAATGCAGTCCTCTTGGCTCTTTGGTTTGCTACTAAACCCTGATGACAGTTCTACTTCTGCCACACACACCTCATTATTTAGCTTATAAATTCATGATTTCCACTGTAATCTTGCTGGGTCTTGGCACGGGTGTAGAAAAAGCTTGTCCTCAAGCTGAGCAGTAAATAACTGAACTAGCAATCATGAGAACTAATGTCAACACTTCCGTGGCCATTTCATAGTGCTGTGTTGAACCAAGGCATGAGATCTCCATTCTTTTATTAGCTCTCCTGAGAGAGACGGGATTGTTAATATTCATCTTCCTCTGATATGATTTTGTTCCAGAGACTCCATGGGAACCAGCCAGATTAGAATAATAAAATAATAGTAAATTGCTTGTGGCAGAAATTGTATATAAAGTCCCTCTAATACATTCAGTCTCTGGACAGCAACAAGAACATGATAACTGAATTAGACTTTTAACAAGATTTTGACGATTGATGAAGCAAATGCAACCTTTAAAACAAAAAGTTCCCTCCCCCCCAGTCACGTCTGAGCTGTCAGTAGAGAAATCTGGTCCACCTCTTTCATGAATTAGTCTCTCTATTTATGTATTGCCTTTCTCAGTGTTCCCATTTGCCACGAAACTGTCCAGCCCAGCTTATTTTGTTCTGGCATTATTAAAATTACTATTACCATTGCAAATGTTTCCAAAGGAGATAATATTAATAACCACCTCTTCCATCAGATCCTGTCAGTTCCTGGGGTGATTAATATTCCTGTCTGCAAGAAGCATTGTATCATTTAGAGAGAGCATATTGCTTGGCTCATAGGCTATTCTTCATGGTCTGTGATATGTGCATTGTGATCTGCCATTATTGCATTACTGTTTACACAGCTTGGGATGCCTCATAAAGCAGTTAGGAATGAGCCCAAATTCAGATAGATTCAGATCTGGGAAATGAGAAAACCTGACACAAATATCTTCAGCCTCTTTGGCCCTCTTCATCCCCCACGTCACATCCCCACTGACTTGCTGTCATCCTTTCC